>NC_084590.1:16828076-17128076 GCF_033807715.1 Cololabis saira | reverse complement strand
TGCAACATGATGATTAATTTCTTAATCTGTTGGGAATTTGCTGGTATGTGTGAGATCAGATTCTTTTTGCATTGATCAATTTCAGCCAAACTAGGAATTGGACAGATACCCTCACAACTGACTCTAGAAGTCATTTCTGCAGATAAGTTCATTGTCAGCTTAAAAACTGCAACGTAGCCAAGTCCTGTGGCTGCAAAGAAAAGCCCAAACAATCACTCCTCCACAGCCATGCTTAACAGATATGAAGTTTTTGCGCTGACATGACGTGTTCCATTTTCAACAAATATGATGCTGTGCCTTGTGGCTAAACATTTTCACGTCAGTCTTTTCAGTGTTTTTTTTTTAAACTGTTATTCATTTATTTCAGAATAGAAATTATTTCTTCAGCATGCCAGCTGACTACAAATGTAGCTCTTAGATCTCTTTGAGGTGAACTCACAGGGATGTCTGGCCCTGGGGAAACCGGCAACTGCTCTTCCTTTGATGGCCATCAAGTTCTTTCGGGATGACCTCATAATCCTTCCTAGATCGGCAGGCAGCAGCAACTGCTTCTCTGAGATCATTGTTGATGTTATTGGCATTGTTTTAACTCACACCGAAGGTTGGAACAAACAAGTGACCGGAAAAAAAATAGAAGGGGGAGAGAATTGTAACCTGTTGAAATCAAGGTTTTTCATATAGTGGCATTATAAACCTGGCAGCAAGCGCTCTCCTTGACACTGAAGGGGAGGGGGGGGGATTCGGAGCTTCTTTTTGAAATAATTCTCTTTTATTCAATGTCCAGTGTGACTATAAGGCCCCGTAATCTGTAAGAACAGAGAGATTGGCAGCAATGTGCACTTTTTTCCTTTTCCCTGTCAGGAATATGAACTAAATCATACAGAAACAATGATGAACTGGCTGTCTCACACAGACAATGACAATTAGCACAGACAAAGCAGCCAATCAGCCTGCCGGGTGTGCTCTGGATGTATCTGACAGCTACTTTCCTGTCTGAGGGAGATGAAGACAGGAGGAGAGACTTCACCTCTCAGAGGAGTGATAAAGGTTATATACATGAACAAAGGAATACTCCTGTGTATATGTATGAATCCCTGTACTATACAGGAGCATATAGGAGAGCAATTACAGTAGATACAGACTGTGTTTCAGAGTGCTGCTCCAGCCATTAAAACAAACAACACACACAATAACAGTCATTCAGCACAGCCTCCCACTTTCACCACTTATACATTGTAGAGCCTCCTCACTTAGACCCACTGAGCACTCTAGCAAAAAGTTATTGTGTGATTTCTCCCACTGAGCAGCTTTCTTTATTTTGCCGTGTACATCTGCACCCTGGGTTCAACACTTTCTAAATGGCACATTCAAAAAACTAAAGCAATCAGATATTTCTAAAACAAACAGCATCTGTGTGTTAGCATGTCCTCTCAGCCTCTTTTTCTTTGTTTTCTGTATCCATCCAAAGATCAAGTGATTTGTCTAATTTCATTCAGGGAGAGAAAAAAAACACACATAAACAATGTTTAGTTCTCTGTAAAGTCCTACAACCAAAATGGTTGTTTCTGTGCAGGGAATTAATTCAGGTGAACGACTCCGAGCGAGTTCAATGGATTAAGCCCAATATCTGGGGTGCATTGTACTGTGAAAACGTTGAAAAGGTGCCTGTCTTGTAATACCACTTAAAACAAGCTTTGAACAGAGCTGAGCGAAAGCGTGTTAGGTTTGTGTTAAGGCCCGTACTGGCATTTCTTTGTGGAACATTTCCGTAACCGAGCGAGAAGTCTGAGAATTTCAACCAACTTTTCTGATCATGTGGGAGCGCAGCACCTTGACAGGGACGCAGAAGAAAAAGAGGAAACTTTTGTCTGCGCTACACATCATTATTCTTATTCACTTGCTCTAAATAATTGAAAAAAGTTGAATTTGAGATTTACAGAAATAAGAAAACGTTAACTTTAATTTTAATACTATACTATGAATGAAATGAATTGAATTGAGTTGATTAGTATCCTTCTGATCTCTCACAGTTTCTAATTTACTTTTGAGATTAATTATTTTCTTTGTTTGTTTGCTTGTTTGTTTGTTTTGCAACCTTTCCAACTGGCACTTATAATCCAAATGGCTGGT
Source organism: Cololabis saira (assembly GCF_033807715.1). NCBI lineage: Eukaryota > Metazoa > Chordata > Actinopteri > Beloniformes > Belonidae > Cololabis > Cololabis saira. Next base: position 17,125,946 of record NC_084590.1, on the reverse strand, counting down.
GGTCAAATATGAATCAGCAGTGAATGTTAAGCAAGATCTATGAGGAGCGTGCTGAGGACTGCTAATATATTTCTGCAAGCGTTGGCTTTCACTGAAAGTGAGTCCGAAAGACAAAAACTCAGCAGCAAAAGTCAAAGAAGAATCACACAATCTTCAAACTTGGCATATTCACATACACAGAAAACATATGAGCACATTAGGCAGTTTAAGTTACTTAAGCTTTTTTTATTATTATGATTAAGGACAAAGAACCCCAGGGTTAACTAATTAAATTTGACACAAGATGATTACATTTAACATCCTTATTGTATTAACATATACTAATAAATTGATATTAATTCATAACATTATTCTAAAATAGCAAAAAATATACAAAAAATAATACGCAGAAAAATATCAACGGGGTACAGTGAATTAATGGGGTTAAATAAATAATCAGATGGTTATATGGCATCTGTTATAGCTCAGCTGAGGTTGGGTTTACTTAGTTTTAAGGCCTGGAAATAACCACATTAGTGTATTGTATTAGGTTCTAACACATAAAGCCTTAGAGCTGAAAGAAGGCATCTTTTCTTTTTAAGATCTTTTTTTTACTGAGGTTGGGCTGAATTTATTTCTTAAAGCCTTACAGTCTATATAATCTATTTACTTTACGTATTTAAGTCTTTAAAATTATGTTGATGATGATTCCTAACAGTAGCTGGAGTATTCGTATTATTTAACATATGGAATTGAATGGTCAACATAATACACCTTTTCCTGATAATTTGTACTGCTATGATAGTAACTGAGAGATAATAATAATATATCTGATATAAGTGAGACAACCATTGTGTCTTAAGATACCCCTAAAAATTATTTCTAATAATTCACAGGTTAAAAAAAAAAAAAATCAGTATTCCCCAAATGCTTCATTTAAAGAGAACCCCCCCAAGTCTCACTAAATCTAATGAGGAGCTCTGCAGTGGATCTGGAGGGTTGCTTACATTGCTGGCAGTAAGTGGCCCTGCATATGGCATGTGTCTCTGTATGACCAGTTGGCAGCTCAGAGGCCACTCATTCCACCCCACTGGTACAGATGGCAGAGAGGGCAGGATAGAGACATGCAGACAGATGAACACAAATGCAAGTGTTTGTAACTGACACTGAAAAACAACGTATTTAATTTCACGTATAAACACATTCTGACAGTCAAGACAAAAAGTTTCCTGCCACATCCGTTTCTGTGGCATCACCGACTTTGTGACCCTGCGACATAGATTTTAAGAACTATGTTTTTGATGTTGAAGAAAGACATGCCCTTTTTAAAAAAGTTTAACAGTTTTCTGAAGTCTTAATGAAATGTGACATTTAAAAGCTCCCATTTCAGCCAGGTCTTAACAGCACCTCCTTTCACAGCAGTCAGTTTCAGGAGGTGGACTTCAGTCCAACCCCTCCTCCAAAGGTTTGTGTTCTACTTTGTGCTAGGGATGCAAATTATCGATTATTTCATTAATTGACAGTTGATAACCTTATCGATCGATCATCGATTAGTTGATAAGCGGCGTTTTTCCCCCATCTGAGATACAAACATAATTTTTTTTGCTTATATAAAATACAAAGGACATTTTAATGTATTCCTTAATCAAATATTTATTTGATACAAAAGTAACAAAAAGACATTTTTGTACCACAAGGAATATAATATAAAGTGCAATTCAAGGCTATTAGTAGTAGCAGCAGCCATAATAGTGTCATTTGTGTCAAGCAAATTTTAAGTTCTAGTTACGTTTTAAGTTAGAGTTTTGGCAGTGTTCAAAATAAAATTATGAGACCAGCTGTATTGGAGCACATTTTCTTTTAGTTAAAACTGTAGCGGGGACAGATGTTTGGAGAAACCTATGTATGTACCGGGTGAAGACTGATTTATGGTTCCGCGTTACAACAACGCAGAGCCTACGCCGTAGGCTACGGCGGCGGCTCTGCGTCGATTTAAGGCGGAACCATAATTCAGGCTTTAGGGGAACATATCGGAGAACAACCAGAAGAATATAGAGTGGATTAAAAATAAAAGTTAAGCACTGAGCTACATGTGTCTCCCGTCTGGGCCATTGCAGACTCATTGCCTGAGCATGATGTTACTAAAACCAAACATATCCGCCGTCTCTTTCTTCTTTATGTGCGCGACGCAGCGCGTTGTGTCGCATTAAATGTGGTCCGGGCGTAATACCAGCTGGTGAAATTAAACGAAAAAAATAAATAAATAAATAGATTAATTGTAATCGTTAATTTTAATCGGGTAATTTCATAACGGCAATTAATCGAAAATCGATTAATTATTAACATCCCTACTTTGTGCAAACATTAATCAAACAAATTACAAAATGTTTATATGACTATTTCATTCTCGGAAAGGCTACTTACAGTATATTGTCCTCATCTGCAATTTGGTCACAGATGCTAACTATCCTTCTTTTAGGCACAATCTGTTAGGGTGAAAATGTCGAAGTTTTCATGCCATCCATTTTCTTAATTTGATAATTTTTTTATTGTTCACTTTATTTTATATTTCATGTCAAATATTGTTTTGATGATTGTTTTTTGTTCATTGCCTTATGTTACGTTGTTTTGGGGTTATTTTCCAATTGTGTATGGATTCTTTATTCCTCATCTTTCTGCATTTATTAGTGTATTTGTTATCTTCATTTTATATCACAAATGTAACCAATATCTTTTTTCTAGTTGTGTTTGGTGGACCATGTGTTTGGAACGAAAGACAAGATGGAAGGCTCGGGGTTGTAGTTTAGTCTCGTTCAGGAAATGCCGGAGCCGGATTAGGTGAAGGAGATTTGGCGTGGTGGGACTGGATTGGATGAGGGGACATGCCTCCAGCACTAGCCAATCACGGCAGTGGCAAATTGTAAACCACGCCCTCCCCACATATAGTACGTGTTAGCTTTGTTGTGGTCGTCTTTTTCACTCACTTGAGGACAGATGGTGTTTTTCACTTGGGGACTAGTCAGTGAAGACCCATGAGCTCATATTATTCTGTACAATAAACACCTCTGTTGAATGTTGATCAGATCAGGTGCCTCCTTCTAATCTTCTAATCACCACAAATCATATGCGGAACTGGTCCGGGTTATTGAACACCGATCCGCAAATACAAACACAGAACAATTCTCAAATGATAGAAAGCACTTCATTAATCCTCCATGGCTTTTAGATGTGATAAATCTACTTGGAACGCTGGGCAGAGCCCATGGTCTACATAAATACTTTAACAGGTTCACTTCGGAAACAATCCCAGCATCCTCCTCTCCTGCCCCCAGCCAGACAGACCTCCCATCCTTCTTTAACCCAACGCGTCCCTGTCACACCTCAGCTGTCTCATCTTCCACCTCAGTCAAGGATCTTGCTGCTGCGCCATTGTTGTTTCCTACCACATTAAGAGGCGCTGGGCCCCCCTCCGCCTCCCTTCCCCACCTGTCTGTCTCTAGCAGTCAGGTAAAGAGGCCAGTGGAGAGACTAAACCAGAACACGGCTGCAGATCAGGATGGCGTCAGCCCCGGTCTTAAAAAGCTTTTCGGACCAGCTATGCAGGATTCTGCAGCAACTCTTCAACCTCAGCCTAAGCCAGAAGAAACGTTCCAATGCTGTGGAAAACATCCAGATTGTGCAGAATGCAGCAGGCAGGCTTTGAACTGGTGCTCGTAGAAGGCAACATACTGTATCACCCCAACATTATCCTCTCTGCACTGGCTGCCAGTCAAACAAAGCATTTATTTAAACATTTTACTTGACTTTTAGAGCTTTTCATGACCAAGCCCCAAAATAATGTGTGATCTTTTAACCTCTTATTCCTCAGCTCGTTCACTTTGGTCCTCAGATCAGAACCTTTTTTTCCTTTCCAAGAACATATTTTAAAAGCAGAGGAGATCACGCTTTCCAATCTATTGCACTTCAACTTCTGTTCTGCGTCTGGCCAATAGTGTTGACTCTTTAAGAAACAACTGAAGACGTTTTTATTTAAACAAGCTTTTAGTTGACTGGGCAACCTGTCCTTTTAATTTTGTGTACACATTTCTTTTATTGTCATTTTTTACGTTCATCTTAGCCTTTGTGTTTCAATTAATTTCCTTTTATTTTACTCTGCATTTTATTGTAAAGCACTTTGTGATTTTATCTGCAAAAAGAGCTACAGAAAGCTACTGGAATTCTCATATACGTATTGCAAAATCTTCACTGTCTATTAGTAGTTTTAAACAGAGATTGAAGACCAGCCTTATTGATCAAGCGTCTAGAAGTGCTTCCACTTAATGTGGACTCACTTCTGCACATGCACACCGAGAAATTGTCTGTTTATATCCATCTTTTTGGAACGCTGTTTTTTTAGTTTTTTGTTTTTTGTTCTTGCTATTATTTCAATACAATGTATTTTCTTGGTGAGAACTTTGAATAAGCCCATTTAGGGCTTCCTTTCTCACCTGCACATATTTTCATGCTTTTATGTTCATTTAAACTTTTGTACCGTTTTTTTATGTTGTGCAAATAAACAAATCAAATCAAATCAGAAATAAGGATTAATTGATTGATCCTGCCTTGGTCCAGTAGCAAAAAAGATCTGCCCCATCTTCTCCCCACGGCTCTAGACCTGCAGCCCATGTTAGGGCATGACATGTTAGTCACATCACCAAAGTCCTGGAGGGACTTTTCTTGGCCCACATGAATAAGCAAACAAGCACATTCTAGGACCCATGGCAGTTTGCTTATCGCCGTGCGGTTAGAGTTGAAGATGCCATCATACCCCTGCTTCAACAAACCCACAGTCATCTGGACAAGGCAGGCAGTGATGTGAGGATCATGTCCACAGCAATAACCCTCTATAAATACTCTTTGAAGAGACTTAAATGAATACTGTAACAATGAATTACCCTTCAAGGATAAACAAAGTATTTTTGAATTAAATATGAATTGGACTGAATTAAATCTGGTGCTTCACTGTCGGAGTGCATTAAGTTGTGATACATTTAAGTTTATAGAGTTCAACATTAAAAACACTTTTTTATATGGGCAATATTTCACTGATGTTTACAAATCTCTATGTATAGTAGCGAATGTCAGTGCAGCAGCAGAGATTGTGCATTCAAAACAAATAAGAACTTGGGAGTTTCTATTATATTCCTCCCTGTAACAATCAAATGAATGATGATTTTGTGGTGGGGCTATAAAATATGGTACAAAGTACTGGTACGGCATTATTAACTCATTACTTTCTTAATTTAAGGGAACTGCCGTTAAGAATTGTTTATTGAAGTGAAGCAACACAACCAAGCAGGAAATAACGTAAGCACAACTATATGAAGCTGCAGCCCCTGGTTTGGGACGTACTGTAGATACTATGGATCAGTTAACAATCTGGAATATGTGTTTACAAAAACAAGGAAAATACTGTGCTTTTGACTTTGTAGAAAAACAAGTTTGCGGTGCAGAGTGTTGTGTAATTTAATATATTATTTGCCATGAACAAATAATCCTGTGTTAAAGAGAAATACTGTATATTTCTTTTTCCAGACCTGCTTTTCAATAACCTTTTCTGCTATTCAATTATTGATAATTTAAGTTTTTCATTAAATCAATTGACTACCCTTGTTGGAACTTCTATCCTTGAGTAGACTAAATAATACAAAATCAATTGTTTATTCGATCCAGTGCGAGATGCAGTTTTCCACATACCAAATTATCCAAACTGCAGTAATGCAGTGTTACTACAAAGGCACATAAGTATATTTTCATTTGGTCGCATTGATATCTTAGAATATATTATGTTGTGTTAAATAATTAAATAAATCCCAACTTCACAGCAAAACGCCCACAGTGCATCATTCCTGCCTGCGTGAAGCTAAATAGTTTAGGTGCACGTTAGCAGCTTTGTCCTGCTCTTAATTAGATTTTTTGGATGTTCTTTATTCGATTTGGAAAAGTTAGCATACAAAATGCCAATTGACCTCAGATAGTCTACTGTTGTTACTCAACTCACCTTATTCTGAACTAAAACTTGTCACGGTTTTGGCACTTCCTGTTTTATTTTGAAGCCCATGTCCTTGTGTTTGAGTTCTGGTTTGACCTTCCTGTTTCCCATCGGCCCTGATCGTTCGTTAACCCTTGTGTATATCTGGTCTTGTCTTTCCCTTTCTCCCTGCTGGTCTGTACTGTTTGTTCCTCCATGTGCCATGTCATGTTTTTGTACTTTTTGATCATGTTCAAGCTCTGTTTTTTTTAAAGTTTTTTATTCTTGTTGAAGCTCTGTTTTTTGTATCCTGCTTAGCAGGGTTTTCGTTTTGTTTTAGTTAATAAATCATTCATTCAAATCAATCATTTTTGGAACTCCTGCCTTCTGGTCTCCTTCATCTGGGTCCTACTCCAACACCTTCTTGACAAAACTCAAATTTTCAAGTTCTTTACAAAGCAAAAGCATGTAAAAACAATTTGCAGTGAATTGAAAACAGTTTGCAAAAATAGGGCTAAAATTTCATATAAAAAGCATAAACAGGTTAAAAGAATACACAAAAACTAGATAAGTTACATCTTAAAAACATAAATGTTCTTTATGTCCCATACCAAATACAGAGCCTGAAAACTAAAGACTGCCCATTTTTGGAGCAACAAGCAGCCCTGCAGTCCAAGAGCAAAAAGATGGGCACAGTGGAAGATGAGAAAAAATATTTCTATGGTGAAAGGATGGACACTTAAAGGAGCATGAGGCTCCTTTTAAGAAATTAGACTCTCTAGCGCCACCCTTCGCCACGACGGCCGTCGGGGGTACTGCAGCCAACAGCGAAGCCGACACGGGAGAACGTGCATGCAGCGTCATGTGACGTCACATCCGCTGCCCAGCGCGGGAAATTCGGAGTCCGAATTGCAGCACATTTTGCAGCACACAGCCTGTTCAAGGCAACGGAGAGATACGGTAGAGGGCTCATTCTTTTTGGTTTGGAACGCTTCATCTGACATTATTACTAGAAAACTTAAAACGTATACGCATTTTTTTTCATAAATCCTGCCTCAATCCTGCCTCATGCTCCTTTAAGAATTTTGTATGTTATTGGAAGAATTTTAAGTTATGTTTTAAACTAACAGGGAGCCAGTGTAGATGCTAACAGAAAAAAAGACTTCTGCAGAGGCTTAACTCTAATCATATACCACTGAAAGGTTTGAAGGCTTTTTTGAATCCCCAACCAAAATGTCCCTGCAGTGGTTTACCATAGACATGATTAGGCATGGGACGATATGAAAACTTCATATCACGATATTAGTGGACAAAAATATCACGATTACGATATTATCACGATATTAGCGTGTCGCTTATAAAATTCTTAAAATGCAAGGAAAAACACTAACCGTGGATCCACTGGTTCCTTCAGAACATTTATTCTCAAATCATTCTCAACACAGTGACACTTGAGGTAGAGAACAAATAGTGTACTGTAAATGTTATGCATTACAAAGTGTAAACTATAGTACCGGTACCGGTACTTATTTGAACTTTCTTTTTTTGTAAGAAAATACTTCCCTGAGAGTCGAAAGAAATAAGTGACAAATAGAAATAAAGTGACAAAGTAGAGCCAAATGCACACTGATTGTATTACTCTCTGAAACTTTAACAGTGGCTGGCTGCCTGCTACTTAGTACGGCTCTCTGGAAAAATAATAAAATAAAGGCACTGCTCTGTATTATACAAAACAAAAGCTGCATGGCCAACACAAAGATTGAGTGAAAATAAAGTGCCACAGTAGTCAAATGCACATGGATTGTACTACTCTCTGAAAAAATATTAAATTAATATTAATAATAAATAATATTAATAAAATACATGAAAAATATAACACTGGCTTCTACCTGGCTGGTAGCCTTGTGTGACCAAAAAAAATAAAAATAAAAAAATAAATAAAATAAAAAAATAAAAAAATAAAAAAATTGGCGATAATTACAGTACCCCACGATAACGTTATCGCGGCCGTTTTCTATCGCGATATACGATAATATCGTATATCGCCCCATGCCTAGATATGATATATGCACGGACCAGTTTTTCATTATTACACAGAGGACTGGAGGCTACTTTACTAACCTGTCATAAGAAATACCAACACTAATCAAAAATGCATCAAAGTTCTTTACAAAAGTAGCGGATCCCAAGGTAACCACCGTCCAGTTGAAAAGAAAATGATATGACCTCAGGAATACAAAGTACTATTTAGGGCTGATTAGGAGTTAATCTGTCCCTTTGATACCTAAAATTCATCATGCAAGCCATTTTTCTGCAAATTGTAAGCTTATTGTTAACTTTTATTTAAAGATTTAAGGGTTTCAATTAAATTCAACGGATTTCAAAAAGGAGCCAAAACTTTTCTGAAATGAAAAAATGAATTAATTAAAGATCTGTTATTTATGATAGAGTAGTTAAAAGCATAAAATGATATATGGTCAAATCAAGTTTAAACCATTCAAAAACATCTTGAATGGTTCTAACTAAGCAAGGGCAGCATGGTCGAAGGATTTTATTCTTAATAAAAAACAAACATTAAAGATGAAGAGGTGAGTGCTCATTCTATATTCATTAGTCTGATTCACCAACACATTACCATGCAATTTTCCACTTTCAATTTTGTTTCACTCTTTCATTTTGTGTCATTTAAATTCATTCTACCCTATTCATGATTCCTATTTCATCCAAAAAGAATTGCCTGCTCTTTATTCCCACTTTTGTCTAAGTAGAGTTGATTGAAATGGCTTTACTTTGATCGAAACCCATCTGAACCCAGTTCCAATTATGTTGCCAAGATTGTGACAAGTCAACAAAGGCAATTACATCAAATTGTCTCAAGGGAGTTATTTCCTTTTCAGAAATAACAAAATAATAATAAAGTAATTTGATTTAAATAGCAATGATCATTGAAATGTTTTTCTTTTTGTATGAACAACTTAAATATTTTGGAATGTAATACAAGCTTCCAGAACACGTGGGATCTGTTGTGTAGTATGTGATGAATTGTACTGAAAACTACAAGGAAGAAGTAGGCTGTAGTCAGTAATCAGCCCAAAAGATATTTAGTTATGAAAAATTGCTTTAATCTAGAGCCAGAGTCTGCATAATGGAGCACAACCATGCGTAGCATGAGGTTTTTGTCTGGTGAGGGTACCACCATTTGCAATAGTTGTGGCTGCAAAGCAAGATGAATGTTTTACAGAACTAATTAAAGGGCAGACCAAGTCTTTGTCAAGTTCATTTAGACAAATGTCAACACAACACTGATAGTTTTTTTTTTTTTGTTTTTTTTTGTTTAATGTTTTTCATCACTTTAAACTATATCTTGTTTGTAATGACTATTTAGATACCACTTCCTGTTGCAGTTTTGCTATAAGGCATGGGGGGACCAAAACTGAACCACCGTCACACCCAGTAAAGATATGTTCCAAAGTAATCTCCAATTCAGCATCCTGCCAAAACCAGATAAGGTGGATATCTTTTAAAGTTTGCCTTCATTAGAACTACTTTCTTCTTTTTTTACTATTCTTCTATTAAGACTTAAAAAAAAAAAAAAAAAAAACATTCAAGGCATCACAGAGAAGCTTCTATATGAAAGGATGAAAAAAGAACACCATTTCAAGACAAATCTAACATTCTCAAAAAAGACACATTTTTGATTTCAAGCACATAAGGTTCTTAGTCAGCTCCACCTGAACACATGAGGAGAACTGCATATATCACTGCATGACAGTCTTATTGGCCTTCTTTGATCTAACCATGAACTTTAACACAAACCTCCAGATGACCCCATTAAAGTGTTTACAGTCGCCCTCCATTTTGGTAGAGAGTAGGATAACCCACACTGATGACCTGTGTGGAAATAAAGGAAAGTCCTTGCACCTTGCAGTGTAGTATCCATCACTTACAGCAATTCCCTGGCATTACCTATTCTACTGGCAGCTCTGTGACCATTTTTACAGCCAGTGCCATAACACAGTCCACGTCCTGTATCACTGGTGGACGTTTGGCCCGTGCTGGACACATCTGTTCAGAGTGCGGAGCAGCATCTATTGATATTCCAGGTGAGGTCCGGTCCCCATGAATATCTAAGTTGCTTCCAGACTTGTCCCCATGAGTAAAGATGCTGGCTATAGTTCAAAGGCCTCTTAGCATCAAAAGGAATACAGGGCTGAAGCAATTTTAGGGGAGGCAAAAGGTCTGCAACTGCAACGTATAGATGGAGATTTAGTAATAAGCTTATAATATTAAACACCATTGTAGTCTCTGGCTGTGTTTTGCCTCTTATCTTCACGTGAATCCTTAAACTTTTACAGGTGCATGCATTGTACTGGCAGATGATAAAGATTCACTAGAAGTCTGTAAAGTCATTTCTGAGCTTGTATTCAATAGTTAGTGTTAAACAATTGTCTTTGGGGCTGGTTCACTGATCTGTAGTCAGTTCGGGTTAGTCAGGTTAATATGAATACAGTAATTAAGGGCACACAGTTAGTGATTCCAGCTCAGCTCTCCTGAGCTGTAAAGCTGGATAAATATCAGTTAATGTGCTAATAGCTGTAGGCTAGCATGCACTCAGGCGAGGTTAGGCTTTTATGCAACATGCACACACACCCAAACACACATATGAAGCTGACGGGAGAGAAATGCCAGAGTTCTGTCAGTCTACCCTGCTTTTCCTGTTGCCACATTCAGGTGGAATAACAGGAGACACCGTGCAGAGATTTTTGGCCGATAGAGAAAGAATTCTCAGCAAAAACTAAGATGTCACATTAACACTTTAATAATAACAATTAACGTTGTAATATTGACAATTCTGCAGTACTGAGGTAAGAAGGTGTGAGAGAACAGGAGATGGCACAGATGGTTGGTGCGTAAGCCAACTTTGTTTATTTGGTAAACAATGTTAAAGGGAGTCAAATGTGTGAAAAACAAAATTCTAAAACGGCACTGCCCCATTTATGAAGCTTTGCGTCCGTTGCTAATACTTTTGTCTGCAGCACTGATGCCTCTTTTGGCTTCTGCTACTTCCATCTGGTATTCTTGCAGTGATTTTGTAATGAATTAAATAAATTATCGGACTGAAAAGGAGAACCAAGGGGTGTGTTTTGGGACCCATTTTATCATGGCGGCTCCCTGCAGCTGAACCTGCTGGAGTGGGGGAAAAAGACACTTTAAAAAACGATGATGAAGAAATTAACTTTTATCAAAAGCTAATTTTTACATTTTAGTCTTCATGTTTACTTAATTTCGCAATGAGGGCCAAATGAAAGATTTTCTCTGCACTTATGTCTGGAGCAGCTGATTCACACACACACACACACACACACACACACACACACACACACACACACACACACACACACACACACACACACACACACACACACACACACACACACACACACACACGTATATGATATGTATACAAATCTCATGCATGCGTAATGCACCGACACTATTTTAATTTACTTTACATTATTTTGTAGCTCCAGAACATTGCTGGTGTGTGCATTTGAGTGGGTTTGTTCGTATGTTTGTCACAGAAAACTCAGATAACCTTTCAGATGATAATCTTTTCCCCCATGACTCACATTTCCTGTACTAACTTATGCTAATGCAACATTTGAGCCACAAGCAGTCAATGAGATGGAGCCTGAGCACCATTTTTTTATTTTTTTTTGTAAATGACTGCGTATGGTGTGCGGGGCAAAATGCAGTTGATTGAAAGACAAAAAAAAGTAGAATGAACAGTATGTTGCAACCATTTTACAGTTTGCTTTTCATCTCCACTGGAAAGTACAGGAGTGATGTTGAAGACTAATATTTGACGGAATACGTCAGGAGGAATGGGAAAAAAAGTCATTTTATTGGGCATCAGCCCAAGAACCTTTGAGACCTTTGAATGCCAATATGAGGCTGACATTTGTTCAGCAATAATTACATGGATTGCTATTGACTGTTACTAGTAAAGACATTTCTACTTATGATTAGCTATCACACATTTGGTGATCTAATGGAAACGGCTCTAAAACCATTTTCTGATCAGAATTTTGAATATTTTTTATTTAATATTTTCTAATTGGATGCTGCCAAAGATGTTACTCTGACTAGTTTAAACGATAATATTGGCATTAATCGCATTATAGTCCATTACATTTTTTCTAGAATTCTGATAACCAAGCATGCTGATCTGTCAGATATACGTGCAACAAACTCAACTTCTTTATACAACCTATAAATTGGAGGAGAGATCTCACTTTCTGTGGCTCTGGTATACAAGTGCTTGCACTTCGTCTTGTGTCACCAACACATGTTTGTGTTGATGGTGTGAAATGGTTTATTTTAAGGAAAAGCAATTGTGTTTTCATAACCCCAGTAAAGTGGTTGTAATGTATAAAACTATTCTGAGGCTACTCGCAGATCTAAAGTTGTAACAGTACATGATTTCAGATCCACAATTAGCTATCCGATACTGGAAATAAACAAATGTAAGTGCTAGCTATATAACTTATCCGAGGCAAAGGTTGTGTAGCTACATAAAGACTGTAAAATATTTAAATAACTTCACTTCTTTTTGGAACAAATTAAGACATCCTTGTTGATCTCCTGGAGGATGAGTGGGCGGCTTAATACAAAGCAGACACGTAGCTCTGTCTTGTTTGAGTTTAGGAGATGGAATAAAATAACTCAATTGCATTCCTCTCGGAATACCTGGAATCGTTATTACAAGTACCCCAGGCACATCGTTTTATTTATTTATTTTTTTTACGTAAACTGAGTTGCACACAGGTACTAATTCTGTGAATGGCCAAAGTAGCTCTTGATAGTTACTCGTGAGGATTTCCTTTTTTTCTTTTTGCAAAGGCAGCAGCAGAGCTTCAATATAAAAAAAAAAAAAAAAAAAAAACAACAGCACCACTACCTTATTTGAATGCAACAACCCTCCAGCACTTCATCTCTTTGGGATGGCAGGTGGTGTGAGGTACAGACATACTGAATTAAAAGACAGGTGACCTACAAGCTCATCAAAATGCCAACTTGCTTAGAATATTGGTTCATTTTACAACCATGAACCTTCAGCCCAGACATATAAATGAGCAAAAGAAAGGCAGTTGTCGGTGAAAAACAGAACATGACTCTACCTGCTGATAGCGGTGCATAAAGTGTTTACCGGAGAGTCCATTAATAACCACGTGAGCCTATTTGTTTGTATGGATAAGCACAACCCTCAACATTTCCTCCTCACCCATCTCATTCTTCTCTTCTAACATGCCCCCCCCTCCACTTCTCCCTATATTACAAGCTACTGTGTTCCACATCAATGAGATGCATTAAAGCTATCACTTCTTCTCCATCTATAACTCTTTTCCTACAGTTCAAGGTACGGAATAGACTTCATTCACTCCCATTTACAAGCCATGTACCCATATTGTCAAAGTATATCAATGCAATATCTACACTGCACTACAGATCCTGAAGCAGCCTCAGTAACAGTGAAACAATTGAAATGAGGAAACATTTTATGGAAAAACAACAATCTTTGTGGTTAAAACGTTCATTGTTTGTAAAAATTGAAAATAAAGCAAAATAAAACTGCAGAAGCACTTTTTTGTAAAATCAGAAGGATATTACTGACCAAGAACCCCCTTCCCCATAAAGGTGGCTATAGTGACCTTGACATTCTTTAAGATCTGGAGAGTACCTCCATCACTATTTTATAGCCTGCTAAGTGTAGTGTTAATTTACCATGTGATGTGATACTTTGAAATTAGGGTCCAGGTTTAAATCTTCAATATTCATCAAACACACAAACAACTTTTGCACAGGATACCGCTATTTGTTTGACATTCCCACTGCTATAATTATCCGTTTCTTGCTCCTACAAGCCACCTTGTAAAACACTTCTGAAGAAGAGATGAAGGCAAGTGAGGACAAACAGCTTCCTGGCTGATTAACTGCAATGTGATCTTAATTTCAAATGAGCTGAGACATAATTAACATGTAGTACTTAACAAAACTGTTTGAGTTGAACGATGAGGCAGAAAAGTTAGTTGTTGGAGCTGCAAGGATTTCTGAAAGTCAGCCATAAATGCAAGCTTGCCGGTTTTTGAAGATGGCATTGGAGATATGCTGCGCAGGAGACAGACGGCACCTGATCTTGCGATTTTGAGAAAAAGCTCCATCTTGTCTGCAGGTGTTTTCTCTTTGAGGAAAAACAAGCACCTCATCTTTCTCCTTTTTTCCTCCCGGATTGCTCATTTTTCCTCATCCTCCTCTCTCTCCTCCTCGTGCTTCTCTTCATCTTTAATATCTCTCCTCCTCAGCTCCGCTTCCATACTGTCAGCTAATTCCGGCCTTTCTGTGCTCCAAAAGTGGCTGTGCTTGGCTGATTCTACTGATAAGAGACTGAATGTGTGCTGTCCACAGAGGAGGAGGAGACGGTGAGGGGGATAGAACAGAGGGATGAGATAGGGAAACTGAGAAGTGACAAGAATAACAATTAATGTTTTTGTATTTGGGGGAAGAAAAATAATCCAGCAGGATTTGTGTTTTCAGACTGATCTTGCAAGACTCATTTTTAGATTTACCTCACTGTATCATTAAATCATGGCCCAGCTCTATTTACAAGGGCCCCTCTGAGGCACTTGACTTGTCACAAAGGAGAACTACTCCATAAAAAGGCCCTTTTTTCTACTAGACACGGACAGCTACTGTATCAGTGGAAGGATGACAAATCATTTGCACAATGTGGGGAAGAATAGGGGAGGGTTGAGGTCAAGCTGTACTTCATAGAGGAAACACTAATTTCCTCTGGGGGAGAAACGGAGCTCCTCTGCAAAGAATAAATGTGGAATGGGGTGAAGATGAAAGGAGATGAACACGCGAAACCGAGGTGCAGTGCTTGAGCTGATGGGAGTCTTTTATTCAGCACACAGAGAACAGAGTCTTGCTTTACTCGACACATTAACGCCGTGCCAGACAAACATATTGAATTGAAGTAATTTGTTTAGTGACAGCAGTCCTTCTAAAATGAACTGTCTGAGGACAAGACTGAAACAGAGCGATGCCACGAAAAAACCCAGAAATATAGTGCAAAAGTTCAGTTTGCAACCATGTCTTTACAGCTGTCTTCAACAGCTGTCTTTAAGGGGCCCAACACTATTTGTCCAATATATATCATCAAGTTAAGTTATTTCATTATATACGTATACAAGTTTGGACACTTCCCCTTTTATTCCCCTTTTGGTCTGTACTTTAGTGAAAAAAATCGATATTGCAATATATTGTTGCGCTCTCTGTCGCAATAAATAATCGATAAACTGACAGCAAATATCGATATTTTATTACAACACACATATTTGGATTTACACGGTTGTCACGTTGGAGTCTTCAACTGATGTTCAGGATTTTATTAAGTTCCTTCACACCGTAAAAGAGCTGCAGTAACCAGATATTTATCTTACAACACACTTCAAACAAATATTTATAAACGTATTCATTGACAACATTACCTTTTTCCTCTCTAACTGAGACACTATAACAAAAAAATCTGTTGAAATCTCACACACGCAGCAGCTGCAGCAGCAATAAAACCCAACAAAACCGTTAACTGCGATGGAGGATTTCCGGTCCGAACATTCAAAATAAAAGTTTCTTTCAAAATAAAGTACTCATTTCATCCTTTCAAAGGATCGGTCATCCTTTCAATTAAAGACAGGTGCTAAAATAATGTAAATCATAAATATTTATACAAGAGAAGTAACTGAATAAAGAAATGACCAAATAAGGGCAATTGGTCCTTTACAGGCAGTGAGGTACTATGCAAAATTAAGTTGCTTACTGACTTTTCAGTATTAGAAACAAAGCATTGCACTGTCCTGGTTTATATAAAAACATGTTATTAATGTTCATGCACTTAAATTTGTCCAACTGTACAGTGTTTACATTTACAAGGCTCTATACAAATGCACTTTCTTTGTACTTTGTATGAAGTTTTGGCATTGAATAAATGCAGATAAACTACAGATGTTTTCCTTTTTATGGGTATTTTTTCTTTTTCAGTCACATATATCGTGATATATCGTTGATGAAATTTCTTACAATATATCGTAGATATCGTTTATTCTGATATTATCGTTATCGTGGACCACATATCGCCTTAGGAAGGTATATATATATATTGTTTACCACTTTATGGTTAGATGATTCACACCATCCTCCTGCTTCCAAATGAGATGCATTTGCATTATTGCTTGAAACTTACAATTTCTCTGACAAAAAACTTGTTACTGTTTACAAATAACGAAAGCTACTTTTAAACCAGTCATTTCTTTTTGTCTCAATTCAAGAGTGTTTGATAGACTCTTGAAAGATTTTCAAAAAATAAAATAAAATAATACTGATCCACAACAAGCTTCTCATTACCAAAGCCCTTTACACTGTATTACATCACGCTACACTTGGCAGACACTTTCATCCAAAGCAACTTACACCGAATACATTGTTTCATTTTGGTGAGATTTTTCTATTCATATTTAACCTGTTTCCTGCACTTTGTCTAATTCTCCTTTGGACAAGCTTTAGCAGAATCTTGTACCCTCATTGTGTTCCTGCTGTACCACTTGAGTGAAACTGATCTCAGTCTGGCTCCAAAGTGCTTTGAGCCATAATCACTATTGATCACAAGATTACTCCAACATCTGCTTCCATGTTATTGCTTTTATTGACAGTTTCCTGCCTTGGACATGATTGTCTACAAGACACGGTTTTTACTGTAGTAATCTGAATTTTACACACCTTCAGGCCAAAGCATTACCCATCATCATAAATCATCAAAACATTTTCTATACATCCAAGTTTTGAGTTATTTTTATCAGGCACATTACTGTCACTCTGAAAAGATCTGTAAGTCTTTTATATTTGTCTCCACCTGTCCATATTTGATTGCATTTTCAAAGATACCAATCTTTGAGGGTTTTCTCTGGTCTTCAGCTTGTAAACTTTGATAGAAGGCAAAACTAAACAAAAAGAAGGTCCCAATTCTCAAAAGCTCATCCATTATGGCGAACGTGGTCAACAATTTGAAAAAGGCTGAACTTTCTGTAGTAACTAAAATCCAGCACAGAGTTTTAAAATGAGCTTTGTGCACGGCCTCTGCAAAAGCAGAGATCAAAGTAGCATACACACAGACACACAGACACACACACACACACACATTCATACACACTCTAACACAGACGTAGACCTGGGTGCATGCTGCGAGCAGCCTGTGCCCTTTGCTGCAGGTCTCCTGCTGTGCTACACGGAGACCGGTGCTCTTTTCCCTCCCCATATCCCTGGTGCTCACACATGGCTGATATCTCTAATGACTGCCAGGAGATCAAATCTTTATTTATCAGGCAGACTTCTGAAAGAGCCTTTCAGAATCTGATCCCCACTGACACATTTCTGGAGACTTTAATCTCTTAATGAACATGACCTCGATGAGAAATTATGGGTGGCAGTTCAATTTTAGCAGTAGTTCAGATAAAATGTCCTCTTCTAAAACACAATGCTGATGCCTTGCGTGCCTTTTCTGTGTGTGAATCCATCAGTAAAAGCAAGATTTTTATACATAAATATATACATACATTTGTCTGCCATACCATTACCTGCAGAACGAAGTTCCTAGTGGGCATAATAGCAGCCAAAATAAGTAGGCACATGACTTCACACAAATGTAGCCATGTAAGAAATTGGAAGTCATATCAAAGTAGCCAAGCACCAACTGGGTGACAGAACAGTTGGCAAGGACTACAAGATAATTCATACCAATCTATGCACTCCCTGGATCGTCTATAAACCAGCCAACAACTCAGTGAAGCACACGGGCTTGGAGCTGTACAACATCGACGGCAGACTGAGAGCCTTAATCAAGAGCTCAATGGGACTGCAGAAGGCAAATCGAGAGGCCGACTCAAAACCAAATACACAAGTTAACATCATGTGTGGTATGTACTAGGAATGGGCGATATTTTATCGTTGACGATATACCGTCAAAAAAATTCCCCACGGTAAGAATTTGTCATCTCGCGGTAAAAACGATAAATTCCCGTTGATGCTGTTTTTGTGTGAAGCGAAGACAGCGTTAAATCAACGCACGTGAAGGAAGGAAGGAAGGAAATGAGCCAGAAAGAAAGAAAGAAAGAAAGAAAGAAAGAAAGAAAGAAAGAAAGAAAGAAAGAAAGAAAGAAAGAAAGAAAGAAAGAAAGAAAGAAAGAAAGAAAGAAAGAAAGAAAGAAAGAAAGAAAGAAAGAAAGAAAGAAAGAAAGAAAGAAAGAAAGAAAGAAAGAAAGAAAGAAAGAAAGAAAGAAAGAAAGAAAGAAAGAAAGAAAAATAAATTCCCGTTGATGACGTGTTTGTGTAACAAACATGGCGGATCATTACAGTCATTACAGTTTTGCAGTAGCTACAGGTGGACTCATTTAATTGGTTTTTATCAATTCAATTCAATTGGTGTAGTTTAGTAGCATTTAGTATTCTTTTAGAGCAGTGTTTTGGGGGCTCCAAAGACACAATGTGGTGATAGATTTATAGTTACAAAGGTGGAGTTGAATTGGTATTTTTTTTAATCGTCATTTTTATCGTTATCGGGATAAATGCCAGAAATTATCGTGATACATTTTTTAGTCCATCCCGCCCATCCCTAGTATGTACTAAGGAGATCATTTGTGCTGTGCTGCGCTGAACTAAACCCTCTGAGCCAGAATAATGGGAAGAGTGACCATGGATACCAGTTCCAAAGTTGATAGATCATCAACCACCTCCTAAAGATGGAGGACATCACAATACACTACACTAATTTATTAGATTTAACAGGTGTACCTATAAAGTGGTGAGTGAATGTTTATGGCTTCATTTCACTCAACGTGCTTGTGCTTATCATCATTCAGTGCACTATGCTACAAATACACAGTATATGCCAGTGCATACAGTCCCCTGTTGTTAGTGCAGTCTATGACAAGCTGCACTCTCTAAAAAGCACATCAATGATAATCATAAGGCCATGTTTATCCTTGGCAGGAACTCAAATATCCGTTGAGTGGTTGCTGGGCTCCATGAAGCTTATCTGCTATTAAAGAGATTTTCTTTCTTTATGGATTAAATCTTTAGACATAACCAGAGTGTAAACATACCTGTTGTGCCTTTAGGATACCTGTAGAAGAGCTAAAAGACAAAAATATTGCTTGAAAGGAGCATGTCAAGGGGTCGTTTATTTAACTTGTCTTAAATGGCCAACAGAAAAACGGTCGTGAATGGATCCCCAAACGAGAGTGCCTCCTCCACTGATCCACAGTCTCCTCACTTTCATTAAAGTAGTGCCTCTCAGCCAAATACATTGTAACTAATCAATTAAAATCCAATAATTGCCAAGCACCATAACCAATCTGCTTTATGAAGGAAGGTTGAAACATCAGCACAATGTCTTTTTATGAAAAGAGAATAGAGAAAAGGACAGCAAAGGAGGAGAGGGGGGAGGAGGAGAACTCAGAATGTAGCTATAAGTTTAGATTCAGGGCTGAAAACAGGAATGATGAATAACCAGCTTTCTCAAATTATATTTCCTTTTCACAGTTTAATATTTGTATATTACTTGTTTTCATTTCCTTTTAAAACTGTTTCCAGGATGTAAAGGCCCCAAAACCTTCATCGTGCTTAGTTCTGAGCAAGTGTTAGAGCTCAGACGTTGATTCTCAACACGGTGGTTCATCATACATGACGCTCTTAAGACAACCACTAACT
Source organism: Cololabis saira (assembly GCF_033807715.1). Lineage (NCBI taxonomy): Eukaryota > Metazoa > Chordata > Actinopteri > Beloniformes > Belonidae > Cololabis > Cololabis saira. Next base: position 17,106,136 of record NC_084590.1, on the reverse strand, counting down.
TAATGTTTGAAATGTTAAATATACATAAAGTGAGCAGACATGAAACCGGGTAAAAGCAGATGAAAGGGTTCAAAGAGACACCGCTCTGCCATTGTTCTCCTGTTCCTGCGGGGAGGGAGGCTCTGAGCCGGCCCGCTTTGATTGTTCTTATAACCAGATTAGCATTTCCAGGAATCTAACAAGACTGTGCTGTTAATAAAGGCAGATCAGATAAGGCCAGCGCAGGAAGATTAAAAAAAAAGGAATAAAGAGAGAAAATGTGGAAATTAAAATATAGGGCTCTGTTAAAAATATCTTGAGTTTTAATTTATTCTATCTCTGGGCTAAAAAAAAAAAAAAAAAAAAAATGGGACCTGGAAAAAAAAATGAAAAAAAATGAAGGCAAAATGTGCTTTTATGTAAGTGCACCTTGTCTTATTTGTTGTCCCTCTCAGACAAGGATGCGGCAAGAAACAAAGCTGTGCTAGGTACAGGCCCTTTGAAGAAAAATCTAATGTTTTCATCATTAAAGCCAGCTTGTTTATTCATTGTGAAAAAAAAAATGTTGAACGACCTGCTGACTATTAAACTTAGAAATTAAGAAAATCGATTTTCGTGAAACTATTATGTCTAGATACAGTAAGCAATACACTGCATGTGCAATGAATGAATTAATTAATCTAAGATGATCTGTGGCAACCACACCTTTATTTTAATCTCTATGGTCTCTTGTGTCTTTCACCCTGTTCATGTTGTCTCTTGGTTTTCCCAGACAGTTCAACCAGCTTCTCTTTCTTTCTTACCGTTTGCATTACAATCTTTTTTTCTCTGAAACACAACAAAAATAGAATCTGAATAATTACCAGGTCCATCAGCTCATATCATTTGCAACATGTTTTTCAGTATGCTGCTTTGTTGTGTGAAAATGTTGTTTAGTCCAATGAGACTGAAACAGAAGCTGCTTTAGAATTAGAACCAATTATTATCCGTTTCCTTGTGATCCTTTTGTTTTCTGTCAAACTCAATCTGCTTTCCCCTCTAATCTCTCTTTCTATCCTGTGTGCTCACGTCCAAGAAACAAGTATGAAAACCAAAGAGAATTTATAATCAAAGCAACCTATAAACTGTTCTATATCACGTTATTATTGTTATTAATCAATTCTATTTACAAAAAATGTGGTCAGTTAGTGTCACTTTTACCTTAACCTCCCTTAAATCTCAATTATAGACTTTATTGTCATTGTGCATATTACATAGTAATACAACGAAATTAGGTTGGCGTCCCTTATAAATTGAATATTAAAATGCTAATGTAAAAATACTAAATATTACAAAACACATGTATTACAATAATTTGAGGACACTTTTACAGCAGTGCCATATGGTAAGAAATCACCAGCAGTTAAGTGACAGTTCAACAATAAAGTGACTTTGAATAATTTGGTTCATCAAAAGAAAACAGTGAGGGTTTGATCCACTTTATACATTACATATACAGCAAAGCCTAACTCTATCAAAATATACATTTATGAAATGTATTTAATGTGCATCGGTATCATTATTTAGGATGCTTGTCTTGTCTTGGTTTTCTTTAATACCTCTGTTCTGTGTTTTTCTGGCCTTTTTTCTCTCTCTGCCCCTTTTCCTGATTGTTCACACCTGTGTCATGGTTGCTTTTCCCCACTCTTGTTTGTTCTTCTTAACCATGACTATTTTAAAAACCACCTCTATCCATGCACTGACCAACGCCACCATCAACTAAAACAGAAACTATCTGGCATTATAATGCCTTCAGTATTAACAGTGTTACAATATTTCATCTGAAGATGGTAAAACATCAGAAGGCTATCAAATAAGAAGGTTTAGAGCGAGTTATGAGAATAAAATGTGCATGTGCTTGATGGGTGTATGTCCTGGAACTTTTCAGACAGTTGGACAAGTGTAACATAGTTGAAAAGGTTCAGGTTAAATCCTGCTTAATGGGACAACTACGCCACCTGCTGCTCTAGTATGTGCCTGCATTGCGTAGCGTAGAGTAGCGAAGGATTGTGGGTAATCCTCAGAGTAACGGAGGATTCTGACGAGGTAACGAGTCTATTAATGTCCGGAGACAAAACTATTACTAACTGAAAAGTTAATAAAAGTTAAGCTGGTGCTGTTTGGATGTATTATATTATATTATATTATATTTGCCATGTTTTATGAAGTGAATGACTGTTTTTGTGTGTTTTGTTACCGGTTGAAATGTCTCCAGTTTAAGCTTGCTGATATTCACATGATGCCGTGTTTCCAGACAGACATGAGCCGTTTACCCACAATAGATGACATCCTTCCTATAGGGCTTGGTCGCCAAGTTGCATTCTGGTACGCGGCTGCCATGTTGGCAGCCTTGTGAGTGTAAACAAACAGCAGTATAGTAGCAGTGTAGTAGCACCAAGTGAACAGACGGAACGCAAAAAAAATGTTAAAATGCCAGAAAGGAACTGGAATTTACCGGGATACCTTAAACAAGGAAGCCAGGGACCGAAGAACGACGAAGAGGGAGCACGTCTGTACACAGTGCGCAGGGTGCGAAGAGCAGCTAAGGTAGCTTCCAACATAGCGGCTCTATTGCCCTATTGTCCTTGTTATTATGCAGGTGTGTTATAGTATGTAGTTTTATGGAGTTTAAATGATATTTTAAACGTGTTTCTGTGTTAATGCAAGAGGCATATTTTTTTAATGAAAAATACTAAAAAAAGGTAACAGTCCAGTGTGAGATATCTGTACAAAGATTGTATATTTTTGTTTATTGGATTTATTATAATTTTTGTACATTTTCTGCCATTTTTGGTAAGCTAAAAATTAGATTTTTTCCCTTTTGTTTCATTAATATTGTCTACATGATTTCAACTCCACTATACGAACACAATGTTTGTTAGAGCAGAGATTTTCAAAAATGTATTGTAATATTGGGTAATCCAAACAAAGTAACAGAGGATTCTGACGAGACAGAGCATGAGCTGTTTACCCCTATTGTCCTTGTCATTATGCAGATGTGCACTAGACCTGCTGTTACCAACACCTGAGCAGCTCCGAGAGATTGTTTTAGCCAGAAGACATCTTCACATAGATCACACAAGCAGTTTATTTTTGCATTGTTGGTAATTCTTGTTCTTGCTGTGTGCATATCCACAGAGGAAGGGTTACAAAATACATTTTTAACACTGTCTTCTTGAGCTCAATACTACCAAGATCTCAAGTATTTGTATCATGCCAAAGCCTACTCTCACACACACAAGTTTTCTGCTGTAGTTGATATACATGAGACATGCTGACAGATATCTGGTGCAGATGCTGCCAGGGTTGTCACGATCACAGCCCTGGCAGCATGTGGTGCGAGACACCTTGAGTTATCGTTACCAAATCATTACTGTATAGGAATTGGACAATGCGGCTTGTGGTGTGAACTTGGTATAAGTTAGCTTAGCCCACACCACAGCTGTGAAAGCAGACCGGTAAGAGCCAGAGAGTCAACCTGAACCCAGTGGTGTAAAGTAACGAAGTACAAGTACTTCATTATTGTACTTAAGTAAGATTTTTGAGAATTTGTACTTTTATTGATACTTTCATTTTTCTGTACTTTTACTTTTACTTCGTTACATTTTCAAGGAAAAAAAACATACTTTTAACCCGCTATATTTAAAATTGGACACGTCGTTACTCGCTACAAATTAAAGTCTTACATTAAATGAAAATGTAGGCTATTGCCGTGAGAACAGCACAGCGGGGGCTGATTTATGGTTCCGCGTTACACCGGCGCAGAGCTACGGCGTAGGGGATGCAGCGACGCATACCCTACGCCGTAGCCTACGCCGTAGGGTGTGCGTCGATTTAACGCGGAACCATAAGGCGGACGGGAAGGAAGGGGGGCGAGTGAATTGCCCGTGATTGCCCGGCGGCGGCTCCGTGACGAGACACCTGGGGCGGACGGGGAGACTCGGCCTCCCCGAGAAGGAGACACATCTCCCGGGGGAGTTGCGCTGCAGAGGCGGGCCGGAAAGGCCGGAGGAACCGCCGTCGCATCGAGGAACCATTGAAGACTGAAGCCTGAATTATCGGTCCGCGTAGGCTCTGCATTGGTGTAACGCGGAACCATAAATCAGCCTTGAGCGGTAGCCGACCCTCAAGCCGACGAAATAAAAATGGGGTAATGGAAACAAACGCTAAATGGGTCAGAATAATATCACCATTATTTAGAGTTGTAAGCAAATTCTTGGATTCTTCATTTCTTTGCAATCCTTTTGAAAATAATTTTGTACTTTGAATTTTGTACTTTGTACTTTTTACTTTTGTACATAAGTACATTTTACACCATGTACTTTTGGTTCTTTATTATATTTAATTTGAGGTACTTTTATACTTTTACTTAAGTAATTTTCTTAATGGGTACTTTTTACTTTTACTTAAGTAATTTTCAAGCAGAACATTTTTACTTTTACTTAAGTACAATATTTTTGTACTTTTTCCACCTCTGCCTGAACCAACCACCATCATCTTAGCTTAGTCTAATATTTAAATACAGATGTCTGCTATGTAGTAGTGTGCATGACAAGCCATAGATCCGGAGGGTTTGGTGCTCACCAGTTTGTGTTTTTGAGTTTGAGTGCATTGTTTCAAATTTTATGACAGAAAATATTGTCCAAAAATGTTCTTTACCAATAACAAATTTCACTGGGGCACATCTGATCAATACTGGGGCATGTGTTTCAGTAGAAGGGGTCAGTATTCTCATTCACACTCTTTGAGGCTAAGCAGTGCAGCACTGAGTGTGTGTGTGTGTGTGTGTGTGTGTGTGTGTGTGTGTGTGTGTGTGTGTGTGTGTGTGTGTGTGTGTGTGTGTGTGTGTGTGTGTGTGTGTGTGAGATACATAGAAAGGGAGTGTATGTGAGTGTTTTATTAGACCTGGTGAGAGACTATTATTTAGGTGGGAGTTGTGAAGGTAATCCCTTGATACCTCCTCTGCAGAACCATGTCTCCCTCTCTTTCTGTTTCTTCAACCATCACTTTGTCTCATCACTGCAGAAGCCTAATGATGATGAAGCTGTGGACTCAGCAAAGGAGTCAGAAGAGCATTTCCAATGTTGCACACACAGACGTCCAATATAACAGTTCTGGGGTGAACTACTGGGTTTATGCTTTGGTTATCAGTATTCCTTAATACCTCAGCTGCACCAACAGTAATGTGCCATTTGTATTTGAGTGCCTTTTGTGTGGTAGGCTATATGTGAGGTAGATCCTGTACTGGGCACCAAGTGCCAGTTCAGGTTTTAGTGCGATGTTAATGGTTTTTATTTTACCACAAACATGTCTTTGTACATTTGTATTCATTTATTTTTTATGTTTTTATGTATTATGTTTTTATGTTTATTTTGTTGTTTGTGGAATTAAACTTATCATATTCAAAATGTATTTATGTCTTAGTATATCTTGGGATGAATATAAAGAGCATACATACATAGCTTTTACAGAGACATATTTAGCCCTATTTTATTTATTTATTTTTCTAAGACGACACAATTTGCTGATTTGTTAATAATATATCTGTAACATGCCTTGGTTCAAAGTCCACAGGGATACATTACAATAGCTCCATCACCATCCATACACTTTCAACCTTGCTCATAGTAACTATTTGACTTAACTCAACACCTGTTTTTCAAACCAAGCTGAACAGATCACTGAATGACATATTTCAGAATGACATATTTCAGCCCCAAATTAACACTGACCCTTGGAAACATCCTGTGAAAACATCCCACAAAAACATCTGAAACTGAGCCCCTGCAAATCTGGTGCAGACTTGTGTGCACCTGATTAGAATGTATTATTTTTCAGTTTAATTCATGTTCTGAACAAGTGCCTACCATCTTGAGGCTCATGCCAAACCGGGAGTCGCTGCAGTTCTTCAACGGGCCGCTAGAGGCCCACAAACGAGTCAGTTTCATTTGACTGCTATGTTAAAATGTCCATCTTTAGAGAAGAAATAAACATATTTACAAACTGGTTCAAAAATAACATTTGGATTAAATTGTTAGATTTCACACCTATGACATTTCTAAGTGGGTTGAATTTTTTTGTATCATACCAGGAGTATTTATATAAAGCAATACATTTATGTCTAATATGATTGATTGACAGTCGGCTCAGCCAATGGCTAGACACTACCACTTCCTCATCCATTATTGTTATACTTACCATGATTAACCCTAGCATTCCTGAAGATTTTATTCCTGCTGAAGTGCCCACCGTCACCCGCTACCTGGACAGTAATGTTAATGTGGCTAAGTGGCTGACATTGACTACATATGCATAACAATGCAATCAGGTGAGGTTGGACACAGAGTGGGGGGGATGAAGTTGTTATAGCACAACTTCATCATATTAATAAGGCCAACAACAGCTGGAAACTATATTTTAATGACTTTAGATTGACCTGCTACGTCACATGCAGCGCTGCCAGAGATGTGGAAATGCGCAAAAGTCTTTACCATTGCACTTTTGTGGATTAACAAATCGCCTGAAAACCACTTCCTGGAAGCATAAACATTTTTTGCAATATTTGGAAGTTTTTTCTTTGGAGCCTTTTCCATTACAGGATTTCTTTTTTGATATTTACAGGGGTGATAGTAAAAAAAAATCCTGAGCCTGAACTTTTTTTCCCTGGGAGGTAAGCGAGCCCCTAAGCCAAGATATATGCCCCGATCAACACAATTGTCATTTTTTGTCCTCTTAAAGTGTAAGTCTGGTGTAAATTGACCCATGGTCCTGTTGTTCAAGCTCACCACATGCAGCATAGAAAACAGAACGAAACACATTTATTTTGGTGATTTCGGTTGACAGCCTGGAGCCTGGTGATGCGAGGCTAGAATCCATCTGATTGGCCAAAACCCAAGACCACCCCCTACACTATTACCGATTGGCTTAAGTATGGCTACTGGTGTGGTTTTGAGTGAAAGCGTCTCTCGGATCTACGCGTAGATGCTGGGCGGTATGACCAAAAATTTATATCACGGTTTCACGGTAAATCAGGTTTTTTTTTTTTTTCATGCACAACTGGGTGTTATCCACATTTTCTAATGATTTGGAAAGGAATTGCTGCAGTAAATTGGCTTAGAATGACCTATTTTACTGTCATGAGGAGGAAATATTGTAGAAAAACATTAATGTCCACACTAGTATAAATACAGGTTTGCATGGCCTCACAAAATGATGCTGTTTACAATGAGGTGGCAGCACTTATGATTCTAATGTAGGGCTGAACGATTTTTGAAAATAATCTAATTGTGATTTTTTTCCTCAATATTACGATTGCGATTTAATATGTGATTATTTTTTTTCAAGGTCCTGTTCTCATGTATTTTTCAACTACACAAGCAATAAATCAGTCTGTTTCAAGTAGATTTTCACTTGAAATAAGTAGAAAAATCTGCCAGTGGAACAAGATTTTTTTGCTTGTAATAAGAAGATAAATCTTGTCCCACTGGCAGATTTTTCTACTTATTTCAAGTGAAAATTTACTTGAAACAGGTGAAAATGGTCAAATAAGTTATTTTTCTCGTGTTATTTTTCTGGTGATGACTCTAAATGTTGAAATAGCAGTAATACCACATTAATTGATGTAATGACATAAGGGATGGAAAGGAGGGATGGCAGTTTTACAGGGGGGATGATTTGGACCGTTTTTATTTCAGGGGGGATGATTTGGACCGTTTTTATTTCAGGGGGGGATGATTTGGACCGTTTTTATTTCAGGGGGGGGTGATTTGGACCGTTTTTATTTCAGGGGGGATGATTTGGACTTTTTTTATTTCAGGGGGGATGATTTGGACCGTTTTTATTTCAGGGGGGGATGATTTGGGCCGTTTTTATTTCAGGGGGGATGATTTGGACCGTTTTTATTTCAGGGGGGGATGATTTGGACCGTTTTTATTTCAGGGGGGGATGATTTGGACCGTTTTTATTTCAGGGGGGGGGGTGCCATTACATCGCCCCTCATCCCCCCTCAACTCGAGTACTGCTCACACGGAACTCAGAACTTCTTCATAAATAACTCAAAAATCCCAGAGAGAAAAAAAACACCAGCAAACTAACAAACAAACCAATAAAGCTCTGAGTTAACAAAACGTACCAGCAATGAACAACTCGCAGCCCCGCTGTTTTAACTTCTCCTCCTCATCAGCTGATGGACTGCAGGTGTGGTCTAAGGCTGATTTATGGTTCCGCGTTACACCAACGCAGGCCATACGCTGTAGGTTACGCGAAATACGGCGTACTCTACGGCGAAAGCTCCGCGTCGATTTAACGCGGAACCATAAATCAGGCTTCACAGCGCCCGGCTCGTACTCTTCGCCGCGCGCAGCTCTCGCCGACTCCGCGCTCATATATTTAATACATTTATAAAGCCCATATATTTATAAAGCCTCACTTGGCCGAGCCCTAACGCTGAGGCCATGGTAGATTTAGGTTACACGCGGGTAGCGGCACTGTTGACTTTTCCCTGCCGGCTCTGCTCACTGGCTAAACAGTCCCCACACAAACAGTGTCCAGCGGCGCTACGTTCCGCCGCGCCGCGCGGCGTTCCCAACGTTGTGTGCGCTCTGACATATCAATATATATCATAAGAAAAATAAACGGCAAACCTGATTTTTTTTTTTTTTTCTCGCAAACACCTTGGTATGCCGGAAATCCGGCGTGACGCCGGAGCGCTATCACCCCTGTATTTAGGTTTTTTGTGCAAATCTAGGGGTAAAAGGAAACTTACTTTTTGAAGCTTTGGATCCACTCAAAAGTACTACTTTTCTAAAGCTAATTTTATTACTTTTACACCTAGTGGCAGTTTGTTTTTTACATTTTAGATTTTGGGGCAGCTACTATGTGTGATGTCATCATCTGACATGTCGTGATTATCTGAACATATAGTATGTCGTAATAACTTTAAAAATATCAGCACCAGCTGGAGCACCACTGCAGCAGCCTCATGCACTTACCAACACACATACAGAGAGTGGCAAAGCTAGCGTTTCATTCCTTCGAACTAAAGAAGTGATAAGCACACTGACAGGTTAATGAAATGAAGGAAATTCCCCATTACTCTTAGGCATTACATATGGAAGCCTCGTTTCAATGAAGAGAAATGATAAATGTTCTGCACGTGTAATAATAATAATAATTTTCCTTTATTAATCCCACAATGGGGAAATTCTTTCTCTGCATTTAACCCATTTTCTAGTTGAACAAGTAGCAGTGGTCTGCCATTTGCACAGCGCCCAGGGAGCAGTAAGGGTTAAGGGCCTTGCTCAGGGGCCCATAGTGGTTGACCTCGGTTGCAATCCAGGGGCTGTAACCACGAGGCTACCACTCCCCCATATGTGAAAGGACTTTGTTGTTTGTGTCTGTCCACTGGGATGGACGTGAAAGCAGACCTATAAAAGTTGAATTACTGGCCTGAATGGGCAAAAGTTGTTGTAACCCACTGTTTCAAAGGTTTGCAAATTCCCCATTGGTGAGATATTGCATATTTCAGGGCATGGCAAAGCTATCGTGTCATTGTTTCAAACTGAACATTGTTTTGGTGATGTATTTTCCTGTGCTTCTTCAAGACCTAGGGATGGCCTCTGCTCACAACAGGAGACGATACATCACGGAATAGGCTTTGGCTCTACTTTGTGAAATGGACGAGGCCGAGTCCGACGGTGGAGAGGTTCCATTTGTGGACGCAGAAGTGTCAGACACAGATTCAAACATCAGCACAGATGACAATGAGAGACAGGTGGACAAAGAAAACACTGGCCCACAGCCAAAAAAAGACATGTTTAAAACAACGACCCCGGTCTAGGCCTGAGGCCAAAAGATGGCCCTGTTTGGATACAGGACAGAGTTTGACATGGTTCTGGCAGTGAATGAGTCTCTCACATGTCCTTCAAAGTGACAGCAGGACCAACAGAGACAGCCATGGTATCATGATTTTTTTATGTCACAAGGATAGAGCCGTTTTAAATGAGATCTATGTAAATTAACTCCTTTTTTTTTTTTTAATCTTGCAACAGTGTAAAATCACCAGTGCGCTGCCTAGCTCTTTCTGTTGTCTGATTGACATCACCATGTTGCTTACCTTCTGAGACTGTATGATCCAGTAAGCCAGCAAAAAAGAACCCAAGGGGAACCTAACCCTCTATGAACTGATGGCATTCATATCAGTTCTGTTTACCAGAGCAGTGCAGTCTGCAGTTGGTGGCATTTGCTGCAATTTCAGACATCTGGAGACATTTCACTCACAACTGCATTGTAAGTTTTAACCCAGGACAACATATGACAGTGGATAAACAGCTTCTCCCAAAGAAGGTCTGTTGCTCTTTCACACAAGTTTGGTATCAAGTTCTAGATGGCGATAAATTTAGAGACCACATATGTATGCAATGCAATCCCTTACTTGGGAAAGGACTCCACTTGTCCGACAGGTGAACAGGCTGTCAGAGAATGTTGTGAAGAAGGTCATGGAGCCATTTATTTCACTTCACTCCCACTGGCAAACAGACTGCTTTGCCGTGACACCACTCTTCTCGGCACCATAAACAAAGTTTGACGACAACTTCCACCTCCAGCAAAGGACACAGCAGCACATGAACCATTGTCCACAGCAGTGTTCAGAAGTGGCAGTGTCTTGCTGACGGTGTACGCAGCTAAGAAACGGAAAAAACTGGAATAAAATGGACTGAACAACAAGCAAAACAGAATAATTTGACATGTCCTGTGATTTTCTGCATCAATAAAATGTCCACTACTACAAACTATTCAATGCAGTGTTACCAGGATTATTCAACACATCAGTGGTCATCTGCTGTTTGAACTACATCAATCAGTGTATGTTAAAATGTGCAAATTTAGGGAAGAATTGTTATTAACTGCACTGTGTCACCAAATTCACTCATAACCCCATAAAAAAGAAATACTTTGTATGTGGGCAGCAGCACCAGGGCAGAGAAGAAGACCAGACTGAAGAGGGAACAGAATTTAAAATTGAAAAATATTATTAAAATTTAAACATTTTATCAAAATTGAACAATGTTATTAAAATTTTGAGATCAATAAGTGATAAGCAACATGCTAATACGCTTTTGTACAATTTTGATGACTTTGATCCGTTCAACCCACACTGACTTCGACTTCATGCTGCGTCTCTCGTCAGAACAGTTCCTTCAGCTGTAGGAAACCACGGTCTGACTGACAGCACAGATGTACAGTAGGAAAATATCTTTCATAGTGTCATCAGCAAGAAACTAGCAGCAAAAATGTCCAGCACTTACAGTAAACTGGCTAACAGGTGGTCTGCCTGATGTAACGTTGAGGAGTTGTCTGTGGCGATTACACTGTGCACCAAAGGAAAAAAGACACGAAGCACAAACCAGGGTCCCAGAAATGATGCATCTCAGAGTCAGTGTGGAGTTGATAGCATTAGCACCAGAAAACTGTGCACTTTGTTATGTGAAATGTGCATATGACGCGATAGTCGGACACTCGCATGCAGTTAAGACACAGAGTTTAGTTGTGGGCGTGGTTTGCATTTTGGTTACGTAACGAAAGGGAGCAGAATCTAAACGGCTCGTAGAAGCCACATCAGACTTGACGGCTCATCCGGGCGGCTGTACAGACACTGCAGAATTTGGTTGCTTGGGAGACCACTTTATATATGTTAAAGCAAGAGAAAACTTGTTTTTCATAATAGGTCCCCTTTAAGAAATTTATTGCATGGTTTAGGGATGCTAATATGAAGCGAAGCAACCAACCGTTTGTACAACCCAGCTTTGGCTGACTGTAATTTTGGATTTTGCCGCTGAGAACATGTGAAACAAAATATTCTGCTGTAAACATCTCCCAGCAACTCTGGGGATATTTCGAGGGGATCAGCTGAAGGAACTGCTTAGCTAAAGCTAACTGTGATTGACACACAGTTGATGCTGAGATGGACTGCTGACCTGTCCAGGGTGTAGCCCTGCCTCTTTTTACTCCGCTCCACACACTGCACCAGAAGCCACATGGCAACAGTGTATATATGTGTTTTTTTTCTTTTCCTTACACATGCATTCCTTGTTTTTATATTCCCCTGTCCCCTCTTTTTACTGTACTGTATGCATCTCTTCCTCATTATGCAAACAAGGAGGTCTGTCCTTCTTGGTGCAGCTCCTTTACTATTGGTCAATAAACAGGAAGAAGCAGGATCGGGCCAAAATAAAAAAAAAAAATCAACGGTTTAAAAAGAAAAGTCATTCTCATTTGTAATTGTTACTATAGCCAAACTGTTACTGTATCAAATAGTCTGAAAACTGCAGGTACCCACCCACCACCCCGGATCAGAGCTCCTAGCAAATCCATATTTAACAGGGTTATGGTAAGATGGAGTTTTTCTATTGGTAGTTACTTCACACACCCAAATATATGCCCTGAAGTGCTGACACAGTTTGGTCTACATCTATTGGCATTGCCCACTGCAAACCGATGAGAGGCTCTGGATTATTTGCACCTGCACATTTATCTGGGGATGCCAGGCTTGCAACAACGAGATTCAACACTTACTGCCATACTGTGCACTTAAGGCATTAAATAAGTGTTCAAATATTTTGTTTGACTGTTCATCTCTAAAGATGAAATACAATTATGTTTCAAAAAAAAAAAAAAAAAGCTTGCCTCTCCCTGTGGGTGAAGCAAGCTGAAAGAAAGAATAGAATCTCAGTCTGGAAGACACACTCGTCTTTGTTTCTCCTTTTTCCTATGGCATAATGTTTCCTCTATTCATATCCCCTGAAGCGGATGGAAAGTGTGCTCATGCAACAGCAAATGAAAATAGATTTAGACCAGACAAACACCACACGTGCACACATCTGGTAAACTCAAATGCATAAGTGAGCACACGCAGTAAAAACCTGCACAGACGTCGCCATTGTCTCCCATTAAGAGCTATGAAATCTCATTAATGTGCATTAGAGTGTTTGGGTGGGGATTTAGGTGGTGAGAAGATTGAATTAGGTCTGAGCTCAGCTCCCCTCAAAACAATTATTTGTCCTCCATCAGCCTATTAAAAAGCAGCTTCCAGGGGAAGATTACAATGTGAGGAAAACACTGACGGCAGCATGCCATGCCACCTTTAAACAGAAGACGATTCCAGGCGTGAGTATCCTGCGGTCTCCTAATGAACGGGACGGGAATGGAAGTTTAGTGATATCATAAAGGATGTAAGATCACTTTTGGAGACATCAGCAGTCACAGTACCTTTACTTATCTCTTCAGGTCCACTTTTATGCTCTTTTGTGTGTGTGTGTGTGTGTGTGTGTGTGTGTGTGTGTGTGTGTGTGTGTGTGTGTGTGTGTGTGTGTGTGTCTGTGTGTGTCTGTGTGTGTGTGTGTGTGTGTGTGTGTGTGTGTGTGTGTGTGTGTGTGTGTGTGTGTCCTAAGGTCTCCCGTGTTTGCTATTCATTCAACTGCACTGTCCCAGACCTGGGGGATGTTGTGCTTGGTTAAACACCACAATGTTGACTCAAGTACTTTTTGGGAACCGGCTTGCAGCAAGGGTGTGTGTGAGTGTCTGGGTGCGATAGAGGGAAAAAGATGGAAGAGAAACATTCCAGGCAGCAGAAATAATCTTTTTTTTAGCCAGTGCCTTTATGGACACAAAAATGTGTATGTTCAGTATGTTGGTGGGTGAGTGCCGTTGTGCGTGGAGGGCAGGTTTGCAGGACTTCAGAACAATAAAGTCATAACACAAGCTTCTTTAAATGTCACCTGAAGGATCTTCTCACTGTACACACCTTCCTCCTGCCCCAGGGCCCAAACAAACACCCACACACTCACACTCACACACACACGGACACAAATGCACACACAGTATAACAGAGATCTCCCTGTTATAAGATGGGGGCAGGAGAGTGAACAGAGGGAGAGAAAAGAGGCTGCAGTTAAAAAGCATAACAGAAAATCAAGAGCTGTAAGAATGAATGGAGGCCAATCCAAAAACAGTGACAGAAAAAGAACAGGTCAGACTAACCTGAGGGGTGGATAGAAAATGATGGGGAGAAAGAAGAAAGAAAAGAAAATTGTACACTCAGGATGTGATGGCTTCCACCAGCACAGCAGGAGCGAGGAAAGTGGGGCTTTTAAGAAAAAGAAAAAAAAAAAAAACATGATAGACTGCCTATTGTTGAGAAGTTGTGGTCAACCTCTGCTCAGCCTGAGGGCTCATGGGAAAAAATGTGTGCATGTGCATAAGTGGCTGAGGATGCCAACATTATAGCCCTTAAGTGCAATGTGAAATCTCTGAAAAAAAGGAAATTGTGCTAAATATCAATAGGGAGCCATCCGTTCTGTAACTTATTTTCATGCCCCAAGACTGAGTCATCAACAAAAGGAAAAAAGAAAGAAAGAAAAAGAAAGAAGAATTACCAGGTAAAGATTTCTGCAAGCATCTTTCTTAATAGCCCTTGAGTCTGGACAACCGGACAATGGTTCAGCACAGCTCATCCTGTAGGTCGCCCTGAAAAAGCTGCGTAAGCAAAAAGGTAGCTCCTGTGTTCATCCACAACAAATTCTGATACAGCAGCCATTGTCAGAGGTGGAAATCCTTGAAATTGTCAAACAAAAACTATGAGTTTCAAGAGATGTTTGCCTGTGTGGAGATTTTCCTCGCCTACCTTAGAGATTCATCATATTTTTGTGAGTGGGTGCACATGTTTTTCCCAATGGTTACTGTATGTTCTAATCAAGCTTGATAATTTGATATAAATCTCTGTAGCAACAGGCACTAATCTAATACATTTCAACACTTCCATGTAAGCCACAAATTGAACCATGATGGGAGTGCTCTGATTTGCACGTATGAAGAACATAATTAATCAGGATTTGTTGGTTTTTATGCATATCTGTGGTTTCACTCATTCCTGTAGACACCCAGCAAAATCACACATCACAGCAAAATCTTGCATGAATATTCTGTATAATTTGATGTATTCGGGGAGAAAAAAAATATTTCACAGAAAAATTACAGTTATCTGTCAGGACTGCTAACATGAGTCGGCTACATCCTCTGTGACTTCCTTAATTAGCTGAAATTGCAAAAGCAACAATCACATTCAAACTGAAATGACCATTTGTGCTTTTATGAGGCATTTGATCACTGCACCAGCGCATGTAATTATTGCTTCTCTTATGAGGCTTAGACAGCTATTGTTATTCACACTCATGCACACTAAATTCTACTGTACCCACTGCGCATCACTGGGTTGTGAAATCGACTCATCGGTAATAGCAGGTACAGAGAAAGAGCTGGTGAGAATAGAAGAAACAGGGGAGAAAGAGGTTTGAAATAATGCACAGGGAGTCAGAAGAGCGAGGAAAATGAAAGAAATAAACGCAGAGTTAGACACTCCCGATGAATTCCCAGTGAGCTGGCTGATAATACAGCCTATTATGATACTCGGATCCTTTTATGGAACAGGTCTGTATTACAGGAGTCGGAATAAAGGGTGAGGCAAAAAGGGAACCAAAGGGCCAAGCCTCACCCATTGCCGAGTTTATGAAGGATAGTATTGGAGGCCAAGTATTGATTGTGATATGCTTGAGCTCAGCTCGGGAGAGTTGATCAGATGCTTTGGAAGAGGATCAGCACACACACACTCATCAAGTTAGCAGCAGTCAATAGTGAGGTACCAGCCAGTGTGCTAATACAGCCTTGGTCCAAATTAGTGAGAGCCTTCTCTCAGCCGAAAATTTTGTAAAACATTCAAATTCTGCAATACAGCTCCGACCAGTGAGGGGAAAGCAAGCAAAAAAAAGAGAGAATACATTTCTGATCTCTCAGAGCGTATAAAATGTTGTTAAATTAATACGTTTAAAGAAAGTTCAATAGCAGTTACAGATTACATTTTGTAGATAAACACAGTAAAGATTGCTTATCATCTGTTAATCTGATGCCAGTAAAATGGAAGTCTGGGTAAGAAAAGTCAGATGCCTTGTGCTTTCATGGTGCGTTCCTACTTGGGGTAAATGCTTCGATTAAAGTGAACTCTGGTGCAGTCGGCCGTTAAAGCGTCTCACATGAGTGGTTCAATTCCAGATGGACCAAACCACAAACACTGATAAAAAGAATTGAAATGTCTGTTCAGGTTTAAAATTGTATGCATATCTTTTGTTGTATTTCCCATCCAATGTTAAAAGACTGACTCGAAAGCCAGACAAACCCAGGATGTTTCAGACAAAGTTAAATATTTAGTTTTCAGTACTGAACTTCTTGTCACTGGCATGTCTACGTTTACACACCTATGAGGGGTGCGGTACTTTCCTACACATGTGCACATTCTAAACCCTTCGTCCTTCCTATCATAATGCTCCTGGTGTGCAGCCTCAATTTCCTTCCCATAAGACCTCAGTCCCAGCAGCTCCTCATGATCTCAGTGAATACCATTTGACTGAAAGATGTAATCAAGCTGAGAAATGGTGATGAGGCTCATTGCCTGCGTGTCGCCAGTGCAAACACAAATAGAATCATTAAGTATTGTAAAATTATTTCCAGTTCGTGTACTATACTTTTCACAGCCCACTTTTTATGAAGAACACAAAACTGTGGATAAGTGACATTTGATTACATCAGCATATTGTAAAACAGACTTTTTTCAGTCACAGAAAAAGTTCAGTTCATCTGTAGACCCTTTCCATTATTAAAGTAAAGTTGTCAAAATACCACCTACGCCATTGCTGATAGACGTATAGGTACTGGTAGAGTCAGAGCAGAGCAGATAGAGCTCAGGATGGAGATAAGGGACCTTGGGGGGGTTGTGGGGGATGATTCACACAAATGGTGCATGATTTGCATAAAGGCCAGAATATAACGAGCGCACTTGCTGCCTGCGAACACACGTATGGGTGTGCAAGCTGGTGATGGTGCACTAAACTGAGGCACATTAAATCCACCAGGAATCTCCATGGTAGATGTAACAACTAAAAAAGTTCCATGACAATGCTTGCCTTAAAAGATGACCGGCAGCCTGTTCTGTAGCGCCATGACTCAAAGATAGCCAAGCATCTGTGCACAGAAAGCGTGCATGAGTGCCTCTGCATGACAGAGAAAAGGTGTGTTAGAGAGTAGTCATCGATCAACCTCCGGATAGGACAGTGGATAGTCTTTATTGCAGAGGAGGAGATCAGTTCTCCAGATTGATCTACCTCTCCCCTTCCTGGGTCACAGTTCAAGAATGGCCATTTTACGCTTTTACTGGCAAAGAAATCCACAACCAGGGCCATAAATCTGAACTACAATTGTGCATGTGTGGGATTATTAGTTCCGATATGTGTGTTTTTCTACAGGTATCTGACTTTTCTCATCCAGACTTCCAGAGTCATTAAATAATTCAGTAACCTCGCTCTCTGTGCTGGCAGTTGATGAAATGTTGAAATTGCAAGTGAAAACTGTAGCAAATCATGGCAGAAAGAGGAGGAACCAGAGGCACAATGACACAAGGGGAGGGGAGAAAAGGAGAATTATTTTCACCTTTCGTGAGTCTCTTAAATTTAAAAGAAAAAAATGCAAGTATGGACAAAACTCGCTGTTGTAAAAAAAATCTGCTATGTCTGTCAGATGAGAAGTGAAAAATGGTAATGTGAAAAGGGTAATGCGATGCTAAGTTATCCAGTCCGAAAGCGTATTTTACACATGATCTGCTCACCTGTGTATTTGTTAGCTACTCTCCGTTCTTTGTGTGGCTGATTAGGTCAGTATGTGGTTCCCACGAAATCTTGAAAGTGTATTCAAAGATATGTGGGTGGTTAGGTTAGGGTGCTCAGTCACCTTGAGAATCCAGTTTGAGCCTGTATTCTACAGAATCGTACAAAGAACAAAAATCGTGGAGGATGTGTTTGGAGAAGTTAATCTGCACAAAGGTTATGAGTACACGGTCACACTTTGCATATCTTAAAAAACAGTGAAGTATAAACTGCTATCAACATTGGTGACAGAAAACTTGTGCTGCACACTCCTTTTCCCATGCACCATTTTAGCTAGATAATTATAGTTCAGAAACCCAACAGCAGTTAGTCATATTATTGTGAAACAGATCATTGCAATTACCCTTAAAATAACCCAACTAATACAAGTCTGCAGTCATCGTATTACATGTCAAATCAGCAAACAAAAACCCGACCCTTAAGGATGAGTTCCACATTCTCATTCCTATTAATTTATTTCTTCTAGATTACCAGATACATGTACTTGTTTTTAGCTGATCAAGATTAACCCTAAAGAGGAAGCAAGCCGAGGACAGCCAAGTCATGATGGCTGTAAGGTTCATTCTTAAACCTGTGTGCTGCCTGTTTGTGGCTACAGTCTCATGTACAACTTGCACAAGTTGTTTGTTTTTTCTTTTTCAATGGGAAGTTTTTTTTTAATAGTGAAATCCAACTGCCTTTGAGGGATGAATTTGGTGCAAGCAAACCCAAACATCCTGACTTCCAAACCCCATCTAGCAATGTTGGAAATGCACTGAATATCGCAGACTATAATGTCAATAACTACTCAGGGGGGCCACCAGTTCCTATTCCTATAATCCCTGCCGGGGACTCTCGTTGATTTGCATGACACTTTCTCGCAAAACAAAAGCAACAAATCTGAAATTGCAACAAGGTACCACTGCAGGGTCCCAGTGTTTCCACTGAACAGTGTTTTCCGATTTAGCTTTTTTCTTAAAATGTCGTCCAGCGAGACTGCTTTTTATAAGCCAAAAGGCTCATTCCTGCTCCCATTCATATGTAAAGAGGCACATCTGTTTCAAGCGTTGTCATACTTTGCTGCCCTCATACTTCCATGTGTCTTTTACGTTGACTTGGTTGTTAAGTCAATTCATCCACTAGTAGGCAGTGCTGAGTTCAGAGTTCAATATACAGTATATCTGCATCGACAGATGATTTTCCAAAGCGATTACAATCATTGTTTTTTTGTTTTTTTTAAATAATTTGGTGTAATAAAATTCAGTTCAGAAACATCCAATGTCCTGGTTATCCTCCATTCACAGTGCAGAAACACAGCATTTAATCCTTGCAAGTAATCAGGGACTTCTGTTTTCTCAGTTGACTTTCCCAGAAAGCTTAGCTGTATTATTCCATACGGGATTGTTTTTTGTAAGGAGGTTTTTTTATGAGTTCCTCTTGTGTCAGATATTCCACTTCTAGAGTCTAGCAAGTAATGTATAGTGCACAGCAAAGAAGAATAATTGCGACCGCCACTACTGCTGTTGCGAAAATAGTCAACAGAAGACAAAGGCAGTGGATGATTATTCAAATGATTATTCAAAAGCAAAGCAGCGAAACCTTGCTTTCTTTTCTTGTCATATGGCTCACTATGACACACCCACTGATGCTGGAGATGTGCAGTGCAAAAAAAGTCTGTCCATTACTCGTTTGCACTATTGACGTGTCTGTAAAACCAGCTCATGGAAGCACAAAAAGGTTTTTGTGGCATTTAAAGTTTTTTCTTTTTTTTAAATTTTAGGTGTTTCCATTGCTGGTTTTTCTTTGCAATATTTAGGTTTGAGCAATTCTACTGGTATTGTAAATACGACTACTGTGACTGTTTCGTGGCTAAATACCATTTTAAATTGCTTTGCCATTGTCAACCCTGCCAGCTTTGTAATCCCAGGTGTTACAAAAGTCCTTTCCAAGACTGACACACTCAAGCATTGTGGACTGAATAAACTGGTTCTGTTTCCTTCATAAATGTGTCTGGAATTTCCCCAACAGTACATACCTCCCAATGTAAGAAAGCTGTTGTCTTGATCAACCAATACCCATCTAGGCACATGAGCTTAGGTCTCTTCATCTAAACCCTCTTATTTCCTTAAGCATGTTCAGTTCAGAGAATACATCAACTTTCTTTATGCTTCCTCAGCTCCAACGCAGCTTACTTTGAAATGTTGGTTACTTTTCAACCTTTACACTTTAATCAGTTTGATGTAGCAGCAGATCTTTATAAAATGCTCATGTTTACTCCAGCATATGGCTGTCATTCTGACCAGAGACAAAAACAATAACATCATAAGAACACACTAACAAATACAATCTGAAATGAAATTTGAGTCCCTCTCAAATAAATAAATGAGTGAAGAAGTAGCTCATTGGTAACACCTCCTCGTGTATCTCTGCAAAGAACAATAACTTTTGAATGCAGGACTGCAATTTACACAATGAACTTCAATGAACCAGCAGCAACAGCATCAAACATGTTGTCAGGATCTACTGACTGTCATATTCCCTGCATGTCAGGCAGGTCTCTCTCACTTCTTCCAAGGTTCGACAGACAGAGGAAGCCCAGCAAGTGTGGCTCATCATCATCATCATCATCATCATCATCGGGGCTGCATAAAAGGAGGCTTCATCCGTCAGACCAACGCCAGATCGTACTCACTATCAGTGGTAATCAGGCCTCCTCCTCGGGACCGTCTATCTGAACATTACGAACGCTGACTAATATTCTCTCCTTTCCACACCGCAGCCTTGCCGTCCTCGGAAACCCTCCAACGGTCAATCAGGCGTCGCTTTGCTGCCTGTCTACCCTAAGAATGCTCCAGCCCACCGACCATCCCCAGGCGAAAGGAGAAGACTCCAGAGACCTCCACCACCTAGTTTCTCAATAAACTTCTCAAACTTACCATTGACTGGTTTAATTGCTGCCTGCACCAGAGTCATTTCTTTGTCGTCAGGACACTGACGGAAGTCTCACATCCAACTCTTAAAGCTTTGACCGATCAATAATGTTGCCAGTCAAAAACATATTGTTCATGATTATGTTTAGGTACACATTATGAAAATTCCATGCAATCCAGACAGTGGTTAAGCCTAAGTGATATGCATTCAACATGACGCTAACTAAGAAGTAAAGCCAGTCTCAATTTTTGAGTAATCTGAGATTTCCCTCCTTCGAAAGCACCATCAAAACAGCTGATGTGTAACTCAGAGATATCCAGCCATAGTCAACAGGAAGACGGTCTTTAAAGATTTTGTAAAAGTAATTTCCTATTCCAGAACCTCTCGAAAAATTTAAAAGCAATAGCAGCTTAGCTATTTGACAGCAGCAGCCATCTCAGAGGGATGAGTCTAAAGATATTTCCTGTGCTTCATCTAACTTCAGTCCCTCTTGTATTTCACCTTTCTGCCTCTAATTAATGCCCATTAGGTTTTACATACAAGAAGCTTCTTAAAGTTATGTTGCTCTTTTCTCAATTCTTATCATCGTCCTTTACGTAAATGATTCTGCCCTCAAAAAACCCAGTCTCTCTCCAGTTCATGATCTACAGATTAAAAAACAGATCTCCTCTCCAGCTCTTCTCTGGATCTTTATACATGATATATTGAGATGCTTGTTTCCTGCTAGAAAAGCACAGCTAAGTTTATTCCTCATTAACTTGGCTACCAGCCATTGCTTTATTCTATCCCTCCCTCATTGCTATTTGGAGTTCCTACTCAAACATTTCCCATAATGAATAGAAACAGAGAGAACGGTAAACCATTTCCAAGAAGAAAACATTCTTGGTGTGTCACCCACGATTTCTTGTTTTGCAATTAGAGGGGCTTTATCTCTTTTGTTCATTTCTAGTAGAATTCTTTATTTATTTTTATTTTTTTTAATGATACCTTTCACGGTTGCCAAGGTGTTAATATCGGGCTGCCATTATTTTACAACATACTTTATTTTACAAATTAGTTAATATCATAGATGAAACCCGCAATTTTCACATTTACTTTGCTGTATATTTCATCCATGAAGTCATTACTCTCTTTTAGGCAACTGATCCTGTCACGGTCTTACAAATCTGGGAAGGAATGTTGCCATCTAGCACCTGATTATCTTTATTTCCCCGTTGTTCTGGAAGAGGAGCACCTACAGTTTTGATTGTGGCTTCAGTTCTTGTTTCTCGTATTGTGTAATCATTCTCAAATAACTCATAATTTCATAATTAATTAGCATTGGTTGAATTATTGCACGTTCGGAGTTGAAGGCTTGTGCCCCATTTAACCTTATTTTGACGTTATTACCTTACTATATTATTAAATAACTTATTACATTATCATTTCAACAATCTCTATCTTTGTGTGAGGCAATTATATCCACAGTGCTTGGTTATGCAAAGTGTAAAAAATAAAGCAGCACATACTGCTTTCGCTCATTCTGGGGGATTTTGTGGAAACTAGATGACGTTAGTATGACCACACGACCTAGAATAAACGTACCGTACCTTTGCAATCCTGTTGTGTCTTATTGTGTTACTCTCCCCTCTATGTTGGGCAATTCCTAGGAAATCTCTAGTTTTGTCGTTGCTCAGTTAGGAGATCCTGTAAATGATGCAGGATTTATGGGTTCCTCGGGAGAACCTGTGAAACGTCTCAGCCCTTTGATCTTCCATCACTCTGTCGTTGTCAATCTTTTCCCTCTAAATCAGTTTCTACTCCCTCTGTGTCTTCCACTGTTGTTGTCCACCTTCCATCCACTTCTTTTTTCCTTCACCAGTTAGCTGCTCACAGTGGACACCCCTGGCCAAAGAAAGAGCCTGACAACCAGGATACCTTTTTTTTTTTCCTTCTTCTTTCTTTTTTGCTGTTGATGCTTTCAGAACTCAGCTAGCAACAATAACCCAGAGGAACCAATAAATAGATAAAGACACTCCAGATATAAAAACACCAATTACTTATTTTTTCTGTGATAAAAGATAATTACATTAAAGTAGTAAAGTCTGGTCTCCAATCTACACCTCTTGGAGCAGGGAGCCATGAAAAAGTTGTTTTCAAAATCTTTGTACATCAAAGACTCGCCGGTCCATGATTCCTGCTTTTGTACCAGATCATCATTAATCACCTGTTGACATCATCCATTGGAAATAACAAGATTATATTTTTTCATCCACCACCTAACATGCACTAAATTGCAACAATAAACATGTTTTCATGATTGAGCTGCAGGCCTGAAACATTGATGTATAAATATTTTGGACTAATAAAAGAAAAAGTGTCTGTCATTTGCATTTTCCATATCAGCCAAATTTTGTTATCATGTATATTGTGATGTTCAGTTGCCTAAAAATGACCCATGACAGGGAAATGGTTTCTATGTCATAATAGTCAAGTTTCCAGGCAAGCGAAACGAGTTTTGAACCTGGCTTAGAGCTATGCATTAACGTGGAGACAACCTTTTGCTTATATGAAAATCAACACAGAGTATGCCCAATGACCAGGAGCCATTAAACTAAACAATTGACAGAAATAAATGTATCAGCAGCAAGACAAATCCTTCACCAATGATGGATATCTGGAAATCCAGGAGTAAAAAAAAAAAAAACCTTTCTGATCTATTTCGTAGATGAAGGACTAAAAACATTCCTTCCATCACCACCATTGATCTTTGATCTGTGTCCTATCAAAATGACAAGTCCAAAGTTACAGGTGGGAATTATTTGGTAATAACAAAAACGTCCTTGCAGTGCTGATGAGGTTATTGCTACCTGTAGCAAAGAAAAAAATGAAAAAATGGAAACCCATTTAAAAAAAAAAAGAAAAACAAAGAAAACAACAACAATAACAATTAAAGCTCCAAGCAGCGATGAACGGGCCCTTGCACGTGCAATTTTCACCAATAAAGGTCAAGGACTCAAAACCGAGTCCTATGAAACCACCCACGACTCTATATGTCAAACCATTCAAAAGTTATGACAGAAAATAGGAACTATCAAATATCGACGAATCAGAAGAAGGGGGCGGAGCTAATTTACACCAATGAAGGTTAAGGACTCTAAACCAAATCCAATGACACCATCCACATGTCTGTATCACAACCTGTTCAAAAGTTATAGCAGAAAATAGGAACTATCAACTATCGACCAATCAGAGGGGCATGGCTTATTTGCACCAATTAAGGTGAATGAGTCAAAACAGAGTCCGATGACACCACCCACAACTCTGTATGTCATACCTTTCAAAAGTTATAGCAGAAAGTTGGAACTATCAAATATGGACCAATCAGATGAAGGGGGGCGCGCTTTTTGGCGTTTAGCGTCGCCATGGTAACGATTTTGACTGAGAAAAGTAATGCGCATCGTCGCAGGATGGAGACGCACATTTTGATGTATAACACACCTGGGTGCACGTTACGGTTCGGGCGAAGAAGCGGCCGAAGAAATGGCATAAATTGCGCCAAAATTACACGATTAATTCAAAATGGCCGACATCCTGTTCGGTTTTGGCCATGGCGCCAAGAGACTTTTCTTTAAGTAGCGACATGATACAGGTGTGTACCAGTGACGTGCGGAGTTTCATGGTTGGTGAGGCACTGACTCCTTTAGGGTCAGATTTACAACTATATAAACCAAAAGGGTAGCTTATTCAATTGGCTACTGGTTATTTCATGTCTCATCAGCATTCTTTACACAAACACACACGAGGTACGTATACGTAAAGATAAGAAAAAAACGTTACAATTACAGCAGCAAAAGAAAGTGGTTAGATGACATTTGTCCTGCACCTTCTGTGTGTTGGCCGTCGCAATTCTACAATTCATACAACACAAATGATAGTTTGTACAGTGTACGCTGTTGGTACACCATAGAGTGGTGTACAAAAACACAGATTTAAATTTTGACCTTTAGTGAAATATTCAGTTTTTAAAAAGCTTTTAATTCTGATTTTCTTTCAACTGTTTCTCAAACAAGAAGCCCTAAAGCCAATATGTCAAAACTCCAAATATGTTTTGTCAACAAAAGGATTTGATTCATAACAACTTAAAAATACATATGCAACAAATGATGGCGCCACCAACGCGAGCAACACCCGTAACAAAATGCAACAAAACGCAAGATCAATTTTCTCCACCGCAACGTAGTGGGTATCATATGAAACTACAAAAGCTACACTTTTTTTATAAGATTGAAATGAAAACTACGGAAGAGTATTAGGGCCAGGCAGGAGAAAATAAAAATAATATTTTAGAGGAGGAAGATTTTTTTGAAAAAAGTTGAAATGTCGAGAAAAAAGTCGAAATGTTGAGAAAAAAGTCGAAATGTCGAGAATAAAGTTGAAATATTGAGAAAAAAGGCGGAATTTCGAGAAAAGTCAAAATTTCGTGAATAAAGTTGAAATATTGAGAAAAAAGTCGAAATGTCGAGAATAAAGTTGAAATATTGATAAAAAAGTCAAAATTTCGTGAATAAAGTTGAAATATTGAGAAAAAAGGCGGAATTTCGAGAAAAAAGTCAAAATGTTAAGAAAAAAGTCGAAATGTCGAGAATAAAGTTGAAATATTGAGAAAAAAGGCGGAATTTCGACTTTATTCTTTGTATTTTAACAGTCTCAACATTTCGACTTTTTTCTCGAAATTGTATTTCAACATTAATGTCGATATTTTGACTTTTTTCCCGAAATAGTATTGCAACATTATTCTCGACATTTCGACTTTTTTCTCGAAGTGCACAATAAAAAAGAATCTTCCCCTCCCAAATATTTTTTCTCCTGCATGGCCCTAATATTCCGTAGAAAACTGTTTGTGTTCTTACCTTTATTTGTAGATGAAGTCCATGCGCCTATTCTTCGTCACAAAAACCTCGGTTACTTTGTTGTAAAAGTCCTCCTTATTTCCCTTTAGTTTTAAAAGTCTCTCTGCCTAAATGGAGATGAAAGCCGTCCTGGATCTGTCCTATTCCGTTTGAAAAGAGCAGGTTACCTTCTGTCCCGCAGTTTGAAACAAGCGCTTTAGCTCTGGCTAAAAGGTCTTCCGCTGTTAATCACTTTGACTGAAAGTCGAGTTGTGAGAAATTTTTAAGTTTAAATATATTATCTTCTTCCATTTTGGCAGTCCGACGAAGCAAAGCATCAAAATAAACGGCTCGCAGCAGCAGCAGTGCATGTGACTCTGCGTGAAGAACAGCAGCCCGAGCAGCCGTTGACTCACGTGCGCCCCCTTCAGGGCGGCAGAGTATCGTCTGCCTCACCCTGTGCCTTTTTCACTGCGGTTTTATGTCCCATCAGCGAAACTAAATATGTCACTTACAAACATTAAACTTTAATGGTTAAAGACATTAGCAAGACTTTGGAAAATCCGGGTATATACAGGACTGTCTCAGAAAATTTGAATATTGTGATAAAGTCCTTTATTTTCTGTAATGCAAAAATGTCAAACATTCTGGATTCATTACAACTGAAATATTGCAAGCCTTTTATTATTTTAATATTGCTGATTATGGCTTACAGCTTAAGAAAACTCAAATATCCTATCTCAAAAAAATAGAATATTCTGGGAATCTTAATCTTAAACTATAAGCCATAATCAGCAATATTAAAATAATAAAAGGCTTGCAATATTTCAGTTGATTTGTAATGAATCCGGAATGTATGCCATTTTTGTTTTTTTAATTGCATTACATAAAATTAAAAGACTTTATCACAATATTCTAATTTTCTGAGACAGTCCTGTAAATGTATCTGCAAACATTATATTGGCGACATGCAGAGATACGGCAACCAGCACACGCCAATTGCACGTATCAACAGTTTGTTATATATTGCGCAATCATAGGTGAGGCTCGGCTCGTTGCTGCCGCACCTCACGTTTCAGCCCCGTATTTGAACAGGAAATAGGCAAATTCAGCGATTTTGACTATAGAAATGTTTGAAATTAATCATACATAAAGATCAGTGGACAAATATTAATATTTATTTGATGTTATCATTATTATTCTTTTTACTTGTCATGATGACAGGTGAGGCTCAGCCTCACCTGCCTCCCCTGACCGCACGTCCTTGGTGTGTACTGATTTTCGTGCATGTACGTCACACCGTATTGTGGGGCTTGAGGCACAAAGTTTTCTAGGGGGCGCTGTTGAGCCATTAGGCCACACCCATTAATGTAAACCATTAAATATCACCTTTTTCGCCAGGCCTGGCTTGCGTGCAAAATTTGGTGACTTTTGGGGCACGTTTAGGGGGGCAAAAAGGCCCTCCTTTTGTCGGAAGAAAAACGAGAAAAAAAAAATTCCTACAGATACAATAACTTGACTCTGTCCTATCATACTGAAATCTCAGTCTTTCAAACTTTCTGTATTCTAAGTTGCTGTTTTGTTTTGTTTTTATACCTCATTCACACCTGTAGAACTTCAACTCCTCAGAGTTTCCATGCCCCTTCTTCTCACCCAGATGGAAAACAGCGCCTCTTCTTTCTGGCCTACCCAGGCTACAGTGTACATTGGCATCTTCCCTCCTAATCTGACATAGTAAATAACTGGATTTAGAAATTGATTGGGGGATAGGCAGGAGATTTGTTGAACACTTTGCAAGGAAGAAGGAAAAAAACTCAAAAGGTTTACAGATGGGTAGCTAAATGAAGTCGAGACGTCTCTATCAGACAGCTCAAGCTGTGCTTCTATTCACCTTGCTTTCAGAATCTCCACCTCCTACACAGTATCCAACTTTAACCTCTGGGCAGAAATCTGCTGTGATCAATCCCTATACCTGCCTGTCACAGCCTGTATGCTACGCTGGAAAGCAGAGTCCTTACTCACTTCCCAGAAATAATTCAGATGAATATTAATCAGAAGCTATATTGTAAATGGATTATTATTTAAAGACATTTTTAATGTAAGACTTCAGATTATTTATTTCTTTATTGATTCTGGGAAAAAAAACAGATTTAATATATCACCTGTTTGTAATGACTGGCACCTCTCGCGAGAGCCTCGCGAGAGGTGCAGCTGACATTACACTAGTCACCTGCACCTCTCTCTCTCGAGGCTTTAAGGTGGCTGCGGATGTCAGCTATGTTAACTGATTCTAATAATACTAATGTTGATCAGATATATTTAGTTAAATTTAGCTGAGGACAGGGTTTTTATTTGTTTGAGTTTTTTTTACAAGAAAGTAAAATAATGACTTGATTATCATAAAAGATCCCTTAATAAAATTCATCCTCAATTCATCCTAAATGAAACATTGACTTTGGGACAATGGGACCTTTAAAGAACAAAATATGTCCACTTCTGCTGGCACTGAATACAAAAAAAAAAAGGGTTAACTGATGTGGTTAAAAAGAACACACTCAAAAAGTCTCCATGAGCTCACCGGGGAGCATGTATTCAGGATAAAAGTCTGATTCCTTCCAACCAAAAACCAGTTCACAAACAATTCAGGTATTTAAATAAGAACCCTACCTGGAGTATGGCAACATTTTATAGTGTGGGATTCATCTGCAAGGGAAGAGGAAACAAAGTACATCTAAAACTCTTAGATAAGACATTTGTGTTTTTGGACAAATAACGATGACAAGCCAGAGATATTTTTGTTCAAATATATTTTTCTAAAGCCTTGCCTGCATTATATATCTGTGTTTTGTCAAGTTCCTCTCATTTTCATATAAAAAAGTTCAATAACTTGAATAATACGAATGTTTGTACAACATTTTGTGCTAATTCATCAAATAAATGCAGATTTCATGACATAAAAAACTTTTTTAAAAACCAAAGTAATTATTAAAGCTCTTAGAAACATCTGCCTTTAGGACCTTATCCCAGGACCTGTCAATTCTGAACTACAAGTGTCCATGAAACCAGCACGTGAATTCATCCGCTAAAGATCGCAGATGACTGCCAAGTTGTTTCAGTCATTATCAGAGGGGTGAATTCATAACTAATTATTTATATAAAACTGCAAGAATGGTTAACATATTTAACTTACGACAGAATGGACAGTTTTAGTGATTAGTTATAGCTGCATCCATATTTCACCTGTAGTTTGTATTTAATAAAAAATCCCATATAAGGTCACAGGGGTCTGCCGGAGCCAATCCCAGTTCATTACCGGTGAAAGGCAGGGGTTCACCCTCGGCAGGTCGCCGGGCCATTGCAGGGCCACACCTATAGACTCATACCTATGGGCCGTTTATAATCATAAGTCAACATACATGTTTTGTGGGAGGAAGCCGGACAAAACCCGCACAAGCATGAGGAAAACATGCAAAGAAGAACATGGATCTTAATAGAGAACATCCAACATCCAGCGAGTTCAACCTTGCTGGGAGGTAACAGTGCTCACCACTAAGCCACGATGCTGCTCTCCTAAATAAAATCATTCTCATGTAAAAATTAACTCCTGTCACATTAAATGATAGACATCAAATAAAAAGTGTGGTGACCTATACAGGTCTATATCAAGACAATCACCTTGCAGGTCATTTAGAGTACTTTGACTGTCAGTGTTTGCATGATTCTGTTTTGATGATGTGTGGGAAGAGGTGAGGTTGTGGCCAAAAGATCAGTTTGCAAGCATGCTTATTACACTGATAGGTTGAAACTGTGGATTAGAATGATAGTAACTGTTATGGAGAACCATCTCTTCTTTGATAACATAACCCTGCAAACAATAACTGCTCATTATACTCAGTTCTCATCTCTGCAGAGACCAAGTCAGTCTCTTGAAGTCACTGTTTGTGCCAGTGTGTATGAAAAGGAGAGTGTGGGTTTTTCCTGTGAGTTTGTACAAGACAGTGTGCAAATTCCCCTGCATGTGTCCAGGTTAGTCTCCCACCGTTTTAAAATGTTACTGACAGAAAATGGCCATGATACTTGACCCTTTGCTATTAGTGTGATTCAGGATGCTGACTGGGGAGGATGGTGTCATTTGGCAGTTGCAATGGTGGTGATGTTTCGGTCACAGCTATGGATGCCCAGATTCACACCCCCTGCTGAGGGGCAAGTGGCTTGGCACAGCTTAGCCTTTTATCAAGACCTGGCAAGAAGGCAGTTGAATGGACACGGCATATTGGGCACTGCTTAAGAGGTTTAGGTTGCCTGCGTGTGCTGCCTAGAAGCAGAAAAAAAAAGAAAAAAACTTGCAGCTTGTTCACTGAGGGGAGATCAAAAAAACCTCATGTATGCTTTTGTATGATAAATTAAGCAGTAGTACCATGAAACAAAAAAAAAAACAGACTGTTCTGCAGTTATGAGACATGAGACAACAGTAAAATCAGCTCTAACTCTCTTTGTGTAATACACCCCTGAAATATGTCTTGCCCCGAGGCCCTTATGAAACATTTCCCTTGACTCTACACAAAGAAACCGGGCTTGGTGGTTACCAGTGTGGCTGTGCAGCAAGAAGGTTCTTGGCTCGAGCATTTTCCCCATGCTGGGATTTGTTTTCTCCGAGTTCCCCTAAAAACATGTATGGCAGGTTAATAGGTGATTCTTAATTGCCCAAAGGAGCCACTGTGAGTGTGGGTGTTAGGGATGGGCGGTATGGACTAAAAAATGTATCACGATAATTTCTGGCATTGTTCCCGATAACGATAAAAATGACGATAAAAAAAATACCAATTCAACTCCACCTTTTCAACTATAAATCTATCTCGCTCTCAGATCCGCCATGTTTGTTACACAAAAACGCCATCAACGGGAATTTATCCTTCTTTCTTTCTTTCTTTCTTTCTTTCTTTCTTTCTTTCTTTCTTTCTTTCTTTCTTTCTTTCTTTCTTTCTTTCTTTCTTTCTTTCTTTCAGTCTCATTTCTTTCTTTCTTTCTTTCTTTCTTTCTTTCTAGCTCATTTCTTTCTTTCTTTCTTTCTGGCTCCTTTCTTTCTTTCTTTCTTTCTGGCTGCTTTCTTTCTTTCTGGCTCATTTCTTTCTTTCTTTCTGGCTCATTCCTTCCTTCCTTCCTTCCTTCCTTCCTTCCTTCCTTCCTTCCTTCCTTCCTTCCTTCCTTCCTTCCTTCCTTCCTTCCTTCCTTCCTTCCTTCCTTCCTTCCTTCCTTCCTTCCTTCCTTCCTTCCTTCACGTACGTAACGCAGAACCATAAATTCGACTTTACACAAAAACATCATCAACGGGAATTTATCGTTTTTACCGTGAGATGAGAAATTCTTACCGTGGGGAATTTTTTTGACGGTATATCGTGAACGGTAAAATATCACCCATTCCTAGTGGGTGTACCCCATCAGTTCGCCAGCAGGGAGCAGGTCCCTGGATGGATGGATGGATGGATGGATGGATGGATGGATGGATGGATGGATGGATGGATGGGCCACAATGAAACTGAGTTTAGCATTTTCGTGATCTCTGAGTCCGAATTCCAGGCAATACTTGGGGCTAGTTTATCATTGCCTACTGAATTAAATGACCCCCCCCCCCCCTAAACAGTGTCTCAGCATTCAACAGTATTGTCTACTCATCTGAACACCTCTGATCCTTTATATACACTTTTACAACACGCTCTACAGAAAGCTGTTCAGAAACCTTGCAAGCATTTGTGCTGAAGCAACTTTTTCTGGGTCTGCTATTCCTTTGAGTGAGAGCTTGATTACAATGATATCTGAGCAGTATCGCACACAGACCGAGCCATCCATCTTTAGCACTTGTAAGAGGGAAATCCTTCACATGTACGTGAAGAAGAGAACATGCATTCAAGCTGGGGCGCAGAGATAAATAAATGTCAGAAATAAAATAAATAAAATGAAAATAGCAACATGCGCAGATTGGTGATATCTCCAACACCTCGCTGGTTATCTCAAACCTCACTTGTACAGGAAGACATGGGTTGATTTGTAATCCCATAATAATGGGGAGGTCTAGAGAGAAATCTAGGGGGAAAGGAGGAACTGGAAGGAGGAGGAACATTCTCGTCCCTCTAAACCTCATATTCAGGCAATCATGGACCTCTTGTCTGAGCAATATTACAGCACTGAGATGAGATGTTAGATAAATATGTGGGTTAGTGCATGTTGTAACTGAACCTTCCCTCTGCAGCCAAGAATAAACAATATATGAGTGTGTATTTTTTTGGAACTGAAAGCAGAGGTTGTAATTTAATATGTGAGATGGGATTATGGTGCTGAATGGGAGGCAGCTGTGTAGGCAAAGCAAAACCATTTTGATTAATACTCTGCTGGGTGAACTGTTGATAAAGTAGATGGCAGTCTTGACTAAAATGACGTGATGATAATATTGACTGACCATGTGGAGAATGTCACTTACACATGGGACTCTGCAGTGGAGGACAGACTAGTATTAGCTGGTCAATATCAAGGACATCAAGCAGGAAGAATTTGATGCAAAATGATATTGGTTGACAGATAACTGCATCAAAAGCTAAATGCATGTTAGATAATGTAGATCAAAGAATGATTTAAGTTGCTGTTAACAGGCAAAGCCACAGTAGTTCACACTGCTGCCTTGCTGGTATGATTCATATCTGGCCACTGGGGCCAGCCATCACTGTCAGTTTCCTTATGAAACGTAATAGGATCAACCATATGACCTTCTCGCAATGTTGTAACTTTATTAGCATCTATGGCTCCAAGCCAAATCTTTATACTTGGAAATGAGTGATCTTTACCTGCGCATCGCAGGATGGGTTTCACGCATTAACGCTTCAAGTAATTCATAATTAATTGCTAAACTATAGCTGCCATCCAATGGATGTGCACAGGTCCCTAAATTCTAAGTCCAATCTCTCTCCTGCATGTCACAAAATGCTCTGAAATCTGAGGATGCTGTTCAAACCAGTACATTTCACTAATTTTAGTGCCTATTGCCATCTTTTAGATGAAGTAGCCTACAGATTTTCCCATACCAGTCCTCAAGAACTATTCAAGAGTTACTCTCGAGGTGGAGTGCATTTGTACCTTGCGTTCACATACATTACCATCATTTAAATTGCCCTTTCTTCTAAGAGTGAAACACAGTCATGAACACATTTATGACATATCGCCAAATGCACAAAGTAAAGTTGAAGACAGATTTCATGGTTTTGACCCAAGCCAAATAAAGCTTATTCAGAGAACATTTCTCTGTTCTCAACAGCAGCATAACACAAAGCATAATTAATGTGTGCAGTTTATTAAATGTATTTTCTTCAAACGTTAACTGTAAAAGCAAGGCAGGGCAAGGCAAGATTATTTCTATAGCACAGTTCAACAAGGTGATTAACAGTGCTTCACAAAGACCCAAACAGAGTTTACAGGATTTCAAATATTATTAGGGCCCAAGCACTTACAGTGCGAAGGCCCTATTGTATCTGTAGGAATATTTCTCATTTTTGTTTTTTTTTTTCCTCGTTTTTTCTCGTTTTTATTTTTCCGACAAAATGAGGGCATTTTTGCCCCCCTAAACGTGCCCCAAAAGTCACCAAATGTTGCACGCAAGCCAGGCCTGGCGAAAAATTTGATATGGTTTGACATAAAGAGTCGTGGGTTGTCCTCCTTGACTCAGGTTTTACTTAAAGGAGCTGTATGTAAGAGCAATAATAAAACGAATCATAAAATGACCCCGATATGTCAACAGACATTTAAAAATCATGTTCATTTCAAATACTTATGTCACTGACAACAGCACTCAAGCCAGGATATTCCAGTTTAAAAAGAGGAGTTGCAGCCCTCAACTGATGTTTATGTTGTCATTTTTTGTTTTGGCCTGAAGTTCCACCCTCCACCTATCTCCCAATCACAAAGTCAGTATTGTTTCGGCATCCGGGTTGCCAGCTCGGCTCTAATTATCGCAGCCATGGCAGCCTACGTTCCTGCTGCATTCTGCAGCCTACCTGGCAACCTCTGGTCGGGGGGAGGAGGGGGAGGGTACACGCCGCTCAACAATATTTTGAAAATGACTGCAGTACCAGTTTTGGACATTTCTTACAGACGGCTCCTTTAAGTTAATTGCTGTCAAAAGTGAGTTTGTCTTCTCCCACTGTCAACCCCTTGCTAGTACATGTTCAGGATGGCGATTGAATGAAGATTCTGTGTAATCCATTTGTTTCCTTAGCTCTGACACAGCTTTTTTTTTTATTGAATTGTATAATTACAATTACATTGGAGCGTGTTGAATTTGATCACAATAGAACTGAATGGAATTAACTGCTTTGACTGGTTTTACTTAATTGATATTTCCCTGTGTTGAAACTGGACTGAGCAATATTACATATGAATTAGTTTCCCCAAAAAATTTAATGTGGGCGAGAAAGGATATGAAGATGTGCACATATTCTTTTAATGCCAAATACACCCTGATGGTGCAGCAAATAGTTGCTTTGTTAAGATTTCCGACCCAAAACAGATCACCTGTGTAACGGTGAGTTTGTGGATCTGCTCGGTGCGGTTCTGAATTTTGGGACCCAGTGGTCTGCACATGTAACAGATGGCATCCACAGAAAAGCGATAGCGCTCGCAGACCTGTCCCGAAACACTCTCTCTCGACTGAAATTCCTTGTCAATATAAGTGCTCATCATCGACAACGTCATTCAAAAATGGGCAAAAAATGTACTTTTTTTTTTAAACAGACATATAAGGAAACGGAATGACGGACAAGACATATTGGTGTCTTGTGAAACCGAATCCAGGTTTAATTCAGCCAGGATATCCAGAAAATCCCAGCTTAATCCGCTATCCTGCTTTTGTGAAACAGCCCTCTGCTCAGCAGTGTTTTAAAATAAATCACTTGGCTTGGAACTCCTGCTCCTCCATCTCCTGCATCTGGGTCCTACTCATTGTGAACCTTGACAAAACCTAAGCTGTGCTGCAAGGTTATTTTTAGACGGAAAAGGTTTTTCTTCTGTCAGCCATTCAAAACAGCCTTTTTCTAATTGTACAGTCATGAACTTTGACATTCAACTTGTTAGCGGAGACTTTGAGAGCATGAGCTGTAGCTCTTGGGTTTATCGTAATTTCTCAGAGAACTGCATGATCTAACTTTAAAATAAATTTGCCTTGACGCCCTATCTTTGGAAGGGTTGAAACTGTTTTTAGTGTTTTTCACTTGTGAATAATATTTCGCTCCAGAAAATGATGAATTCTAAATGGTTTGAAAATGACCTTATACTCCCTTCCAGATTAATTTGCATCAACTGACTTTCCTTATTGCCACTGTGTTATCAAAAACCTAAATGCTCCAGACCAGAAAACTAGCCAAAGTTTTGGTTTTCTACAGGTGCTCACACTTCCTGATGATCAATTAATTAAGCATGTACAATTAGCAGTACCTTATTCTACTTTATTCTAATAATTTCCTTCAGTTAAAAGTGGCAGGCAGCACATGTGCACATCCACAGTCATCCCTTTTTTTTTTTTACCTTGCAGCAAATTTTCCGGACTTGAAGAATGCTTTACATTTCAAAATTTGGAGTCACACACACTGATCTTTGTAAAAAGACATTGACGTTGAAAATAACTTTATTTTTTACCATTTTAGCAGTTACAATATACAATTTATCAATTCATAAAGTGGTTAAATTTAAGACGGATAAAAAACTATGTGATATGTTACTTACCTTTTAATACACAATACATTTTGAGTTAAATTTCATTTTTACTTCCAAAGGGAATAGATGTGTTAGTTTTCTGGTTGTTGTGAGACATGACTTTGGGTTTGATTGATTCATATTTTAATAGAAAGACCTGCATCCACAGAAAAGCCTCTGATGATCTTACTTCAATTAAGCAAAAGAAAGTAACATAAGAAAAGATGGATAATGAAATCACATAAATTGTTTGTTTTTTTGTTTTGTTTTTTCTTCACTAGCTCCACACAGCTGAATGAGAAGAGACCCCAAGAGTGGATCATTTGATAAGAATGATAAATAGGTCAAGTAAATAAAGACAACATTTAATATTGATGACAACACAATGTTCATAAAGTCAGTTACCAGCCAAATTGCACTGCTATTTATAACTCCCCATTTTAAGCGCAGAATGAGAACAGAGTATGCACTTTTTCCTTCTAAACGTTGCTTAGAAATGGCAGTAAAATGATTCTGAGCTAAAATATTGTAGCAGTTACATTTTTACAGTTGTGCAGATTTATTTATCTTGCTTCTGGTAACAGACACAGCTCTGACAAAGATTTTACAATGGGAAGTCATTAATCAAACCTGGAAAAGCCTCAAAGTTGCCGCCATTTCTTTTATTGTGGTAAATCAATTCTTATCCCTCCAGTTCAACTCCAGTCACCTTTCTACTCTCTGAAAAGAGAGTAGAATGCCCATTTTAATGCCCAAATATATACAAATAAGAGTTTTCTGCCATTTAAAATTTCAAACTCTTTTTCATGCTCGACAAGAAAACCTTGATGTATACACACTGAAGCCAGTGAGAGGAAAATTCGAATTAATGTTTAGACGGATAACTCAATTAAATTACAAGCCAAACCTTGGTGTCAGAATCATGGACATAAACAGCGGTGCCAGCTGGGGGTTAAAAACAAATTGACCCCCTTGTTATTTTCCTAACTGGGCACAATTGGCAGTGCTTTCTGAGGCCCGCCATCTTGGCATTTATTAAATTAGCTCTATTGACAGCATGTTCAGCCCGCTTATTCTAATCACCACAGGCACAACTTTGGAGCAGAGGCTTGACATCCTGATTATATGTTGTAAGTAAAAATCAAAGAAAGCCAGACTCAAGGGAGAACTATACACCAGCAGCCCTTTAAAATGAATGCACCATAACAACGCTGCCTATTTCTTCCTTTTTCTTGAATTTGAATGGGACAAATCTCTCCCTTCGTCTTTTCATTTACAGCAACATGCACATTTTTTCACTGAAGCAATTGCTATTTTCAATGCT
Organism: Cololabis saira; assembly: GCF_033807715.1. Classification (NCBI taxonomy): domain Eukaryota; kingdom Metazoa; phylum Chordata; class Actinopteri; order Beloniformes; family Belonidae; genus Cololabis; species Cololabis saira. The sequence continues at coordinate 17,069,516 of NC_084590.1, read as the reverse complement.
TGAGTCTTTAGCTTTCAGACATGCTTATAATGAATTTGTTGAGAAACGTCTGTCTCCAAAAATCGAAGTGGAACAAACTAATGGCCTTTTATTAAACTTGGTTTGATTTTCTGTCTCTCAGATTTTTGTGGCAGTCACCTGTATACTCCAAAATGGTTGACCATAACCAAACTAAATATGCCTTAGCAACAAGTGTGCCACATTGCCAAGTGTGAACACTCCATTTCACACTTCCATCAGGATGATTAACAAAATGTGGGTGGCCGACTTTGATAACACTGTGATGGATGATGGGAGAGGACCCCTCCAACATGGTTAAAAGGCAGAAAGTGGGGAGGAAATAGAGACTAAAGTGGCCAGGAGAGGAGATGCTTCTAAAGGTAAAAGGCAAGCTGTTCGCTGTTCTCAAGGCTTTTAGAGCTCTGTTATTTGGACTACTTAGACCAAAATGCTCCACATGGAGAGGCTTGTTGCAGACAGAACATTTCCTCCACCACAACGAAGGGAAAGTAATGGGCTCCATTAACAAAAAAGGACCTTAAGGTTTTCAAGATGGCTGGTATGAAAAGAAAGACTTAAATGTATCACATAAACTATTTGTTTATGTCTCCAGTGCGTATTTATGTTGGGTATCTCATTGTCCTTGAGGACATAAAATAAGTGTATTCAGAAACATTTCCCCTCTGGATATTATTTATACATGCATTTACTTACGTGCACCCATGTGCTCTGATGCACACACATAATTACAAGGTCTCTCACGCTCCAGACTCAGACTCTATTCACTAATGCTTTGGCTCCTGCATCCAAACAAAATTTTCTCTTATTTTGAAGTGAATTTGTTTTTGGGCTGGCAGAGCGCCAGACAAGTGCATAATGTGAGCATAGATGAAGAGAAAACATGACAGAGAGTTGTGCTAAAAAGCAAGCAACCTTTCCTCTCATTTTTCTTCCCTCACGGTCGTGTATGGCTGCTGGTATTTACAACAGTGGGTTTATTCTCACCCTGACATAATCTACAACATCAACTCTACAAATACTGTATGTCTTTTTAAGTCAGTTCATTTCCTGACATGAATTCAATGACAGGAAGGTACTTAACTTAGGTATAGATAAACATGGGGAGGATAAAAATGTGTCATCTGATCTGTGTCTTTAATAGCACGAAACCCTGCAAATCTGAACTGCCCACTAAATAAACATTTAATATTAACAAATTATCTTGTTTTCCTGTTGTGACTTTATAAGCAAAGAAAACAGTAAATATGACATACTTAAAGCAGCACAACGGAACTTTCAGCTTTGTTGAGTTTGGCGCCTCCTTTGGACAAAAATCGGTAGTGCTTTACCAGAAAGAACACTCCATTTCCCATGAGCACCAGCGCGTACTGCCGGAAAACCCCCGTCCCCGCCGCTGCATTTGTTTTGATGAGAGAAGACGGACTTTCAAAACGACTTTTCTGTTTTCAGCGGTCGTTTGCAGGATGGATAATGAAGAGGTAATGTATCTATTTTTGGCTAAACAATATAATATGACGATGTTGAAAAACACTAAGTTCAAATTGGTTTATTAAGTTGTTTCAGCGAGATAATGCGCCCTACAAACTCATACGCTCTGCACCTTTTTCCTGTCACGTTTTTTAGAGGGACTTCGTCATAAATTAGTAGTCCAACATACTTACTGACAAAATAAAAAAATCTATTCTATTCAATTGTATTATTATTTTATAAAGCTTCCTCATTGCGAATTACACATTTTTATGATCACTATTATTTCTCTGTCTGTTGTTGATATTGTCAGTAATTTTAGAATTACCAAAACCCAAGACGAATCCCCAGTATGTGAAAACATTCTAATTTTGATTCTTATTGATCATAGAATTCTACATTTACATTTGTATCATAACAATTCTGTCTCTTGTTTTATCAGGAATCTGCTGTTCGTGAGAACACCTCTACCTCTGCATCATCAGAGTTTGAACCCCCTCAAAGACAGAACCGACACGCAGCATATATATCATATATATATGCATATATATACATATCGCCAGTTTGTGCTCTGGCAGCATGATGTTTGGAAAATAAGAGACACCTTTCCAGACCCAATGGGACAGTACACTGGTTTCAGGGCTCCCCGTCTTCTGTAGAATGGAACCTTTATGAGGATTACTGCAAATATTTTGATATTGTGGCGGACACAATAACGGACCTCGCACCCATCAGGACTGTATGGAAGGGGGCGTGGTCACAAGCATTTATTTGGTTGCTTAGCAACGTGTGTTAGTTTACAGTTGTCAACTGACAGTTTCTTTTGGTCAGTTGGATTCCGCTGTCACGGAATAAAGACGTGTTTTACCAACCTCTGGAGTCGAGCCTCATCCTGCCACAATATTGGTTTTTTTTTGTTCCATTTTTTCCTGTACAGTTGTTTTTGTGTGTTTAAAATAAAGACATTTGTGCAAAACAAGACTGACTTTTATTTACACACCTTTCAGAAAATAGAAAAATTCTTGAACTTTGTTATTTGAATAGTGACAGCAGTTATCCCATACATACTTATTATAAACAATAAGTAATCTGTATCACAGTAGCAGTAATGAACAACTGTATGACAGGATAAATTACTGTGAATAAAGTAAACAAGTGTAAATAGAGTAGTAGAAAAATAAACTAAAAATAATGAACTGATAATAAAAACTGAACTACGAAACAGTGTAAGAAGTTACTGTAAATAAATACAATGACTATAGTAGCAGTAGCATCTTGTGTCCATCCATGTTTCGTGCTGGGAGAGTCCGTGTGTGATTCACTGCTGGAGAGTAGGAGAACCGCTTCCCTGCATGATGATGTGATTCTGGAAGTTTTCCAGATCTGATGTAGTCCTGCAGAGTGTGAGAATAAAGATACAAAAACATTATGTCTTTCTGATAATTACTGACCTATAAATCATTCAACATATTTTGTTGATCACAAGTTTGAATTTTTTTCTTTGTTGAAGTCACTGTAATTATGCAGAAAGTAAAAGCAAGTAATGTATAGCTATGGAAAAATTAGAGAAATGTATATATTTATACACTCACAAGATAAAACGACACATTATAAACACCATATAAGGTTTCTTTTACTACTCTTGTTATTATTTTAATATAATTCCAACAAAGTCGATTTATTTTATATGCTTATATGGTGTTTATATTGTATTTTTTTCATCTGGAAGTGTATACTTTGCCTATATATTTCATTTTTCTGGCTATATTTTACTATATCTACAAATGTGTTGCTTTTACCATCAGTGTATAAGTATCTGTATATACAGACCTGAAGAGTCAAAAGGTTTACATAGATATTGACATTTGATACAACACTTACACCAGCTGTAGTAGTTTCAGGATAATTGTTTTTGTAAAACACACTGACATAGGTGTTGACAAAAGTGCATACCTGAAGGTGATGAACGTCTTTACATCCTTCAACCATCTCGTCCAAGACGACGGCTGCAAGGGCTTGTAGCGAGAGAACGCCGGGCCAATGTTTATTCTCCACCGGGCATTTAGCTTGTTACTCTCCCGCTTTCTTTTTTTCGCCTCCTCCGCTCCGTTAAAACTTTTATTTTCTTCGTTTTTTTCGCTGCTTCGGCCATGATACCAGCTCCTCGTTTAGCTCAACACCAGCTTCTGCTGAGCTCAGCCTCTGCGCTCCAAGCCCCGCCCATTTTTGTCTCGACTACGAATCGGGAAGGAGGGGGAAGTGACGTATGTGCCGTAAAGCAGTCAAAGTCGTAAAATTTGTAGTTTTTTAGTGTGGCAGGGTTCCTACCATGCTCCTCAAAGTTACATAGTGCCAGTGAAAGCGATACAGACCCCCTCAGATCATGACAGAGGTGTCATTAAACCTGTAGGAAGTTGATGTACCATCACAATGACTCTGGAAATATGATATTAAGGTGGAAAAGTTACGTAGTGTCGCTTTAAAATTATAAGACATATTTTTTACAGTAATATAATCCAACAAAATCATCATTAAGGCATATTCTACAATAACTAGGCATTACTAAGTAGGCCAAGAGATATAATCCCTCCAGCGTGTCCTGGGCCTCCTAACAGTTTAACATGCCCGAAACACATGTCCGAAACACCCATTGGGCCCTTTTTCTCATTTCTTCTTTGCCCCTGGCATCAGAGCCTCTTCGAGTTTTCTTGATATTGTGTTTCCTTTTGATAAATAAAGTGACTGGACAAAGGAATCACAGTGATGTAAGGTTGGTCTTGGGCCACAGCCCTGTGTTGAACAAAGAACAAAGAAAGGCTTAACATCAACTGTAAGGCCTGACCACATGGTTTGAAACAAAAAACCTTCACAATGACTCAAAACCCCAGCAGGCTTTGCTCCAATTATGATAAGGTGATAAAGAATTGGCCTCTCGTTGGGCATGGACCATAAAACCCAGCAGGGGTCCCTGCTGATGCGCAGCAGCCCAGGCCCAACAATAAAGTGTACTTCATTCTTTGTTGTTAGTCTTCTTCTTCTCCTACTGTGTTGATATTCTGGCTTTCAAGGTGTCGTCACTTCCAGAAGGGGCGGTCCCGGGGCAGTTGCTAGCTCAGCTAAGGGTGGGTTGCGTGCCGGAATACATGCCGGAATAACTCTAACTCTACATTAAAAGCTCAATCTCAAGAGCTTCAGTTCGGTTCGACTACAGCCCGGCTAAGGTGTATACATGGCTTTTAAAAATTTTGTTTGTTGTGTTCAGTAGAAAAAAGAACTAGATTCGCTACAGAATTTGTAATAATCTCAACGTTGTCAATTTATTTCACTCTATTTAGTTGCCTGGTAACACTATAGTTTTATAATGGTTGCCAATGATCCAGATACAAATACTTGTGAAAACAGGACACAGCTTGAATCTTGGATATTCTTATCTTTATGTTTGTTTATCTTCTTGTAACATTGATCACATCCACCCACACAATCTTATTTTTTTTTCTATTATAAAAAGTGTAATAATAAAGCACTAGAAGAAGTAAAAAACCTGTTACAGAAGGTCCCCAGAAGGTGTGTGAAATTGCCTCTCATTTGCACAGTAAGAAATTGTGTTTATTAATGCAGGACACTTTACAATCACTTTTAACTGCATTATTTATTCATGAATGCAGGCAACATGCTGTACAAAAACCAATGTTAACTGTTTAAAGCATGTCCTCTGTGCTAAAGGCTGAAACTGTCAAACATATAGTCATATTTGGTCATGACATCCAGTTACTACAAGCACTTTTGTCACACAAAGAGAATTGCAGCCACCTGACGTTTGGCATCATAAAACACAGAAAAATAACTATTTTGATAGTATTTTCCCATTTTAAACCTGCTCTACACTGATGATTTGTTAAATCTTCTAAGCTTAAAAAAAGAGACAGAATTAGTGACTGATTTCGACATTAAAGTGTCACAAACACTTCGCTGTGTATTTTTACATATAGCTGTTAAGTTTTCAGCACTTCATCCATCTCCCTTGGATGTCCTTGAGGGAAGATGAATATTATAAGCAGTATATTGAGCTTTCCCCTCCATCCGTATGCACCTCAGAAAAAAAATGAGCAATGCTTGTGCTATGTAGAGGATAATTATAAACATTGCAAGTTACCACAATCTGGGTCTTTATGACTAGTGCCAGTGTTGGGAATGGCGGCTTTAAAAATAGCGGCTTTAAAAATAGCGGCGTTACTAACACCGTTATTTTATCCCAGTAACGGGTAATCTGACTTATTACTATTTCAAACGTTACAACGCCATTACTGAAAGTGAAATGTGGTGTGTTACTATAGACCAGGGGTCGGCAACCCAAAATGTTGAAAGAGCCATATTGGACCAAAAACACAAAAAACAAATATGTCTGGAGCCGCAAAAAATGAAAAGTCTTGTATAAGCCTTAGAATGAAGGCAACACATGCTGTATGTAGCTATATTAGTTATAACTGGGGGAAGATTTTTTTTTTTTATTAGCCTATGCACTTTGAGAAAAAAGTCGAAATGTCGAGAAAAAAGTCAAAATGTCGAGATTAATGTTGAAGCACAATCTCGAGAAAAAAGTCGAAATGTTAAGAAAAAAGTCGAAATGTCGGAAAAAAAAGTCAAAATTTCGAGAAAAAAGTTGAAATGTCGAGATTAATGTTGAAGTACAATCTCAAGAAAAAAGTCGAAATGTCGAGAAAAAAGTCAAAATGTCGAGAAAAAGTCAAAATTTCGAGAAAAAAGTCGAAATGTCGAGATTAATGTTGAAGTACAATCTTGAGAAAAAAGTTGAAATTTCGAGAAAAAAGTTGAAATGTCGAGATTAAAAAGGAAAAGAAAAAAAGATAAAAAGAAGAAAAAAGGAAAGAAAGAAAAAAAAGAAGAAAAAAAAGGTCAAACATTTTTGAAAAACCTCCAGGAAGCCACTAGGGCGGCGCTAAAGAGGTTGCCGAACCCTGCTATAAACTGATATGATACCTGACTCACTCAGCCCGGCAGCCACAGGAGCTGCACATGAAAGATTTTTTTTTTTTTATTCTGATTGCCATTCGTTGGTGGTGTGGTGGGGGAGGGGGGGTGACAGACGCATAAGTGATGATGATTAGCTAAAGGTAGAGTACAATTTCATGTTAAGCCAATCAGTGCCAGAGTTCAGGTAGGTGGGTGGGATTAGAAACACGCCACAAACAGCCTCACGGATACATAATGGAAAAAAATATAGTATAATTCAATATTTTATAAATATACTCATAATGTATAGGCCTAATGATGTGTGTGTGTGTATGTGTGTGTGTGTGTGTAGGGATGGTCAGTATTATATGTTCTTTGCGTTCATTTCAGGCAATCAAAAGAAGATTTGCGGAGGTGCTGGAGAGTGAGGGTGCTGTCTTGGCTGCTGTGACTGGTGACTGCTGCTGGTTTAAACTACGCTGGATGCGGACACAGGACAGGAAGGACAAGGCCAAGGAATGTCTGCTGGCAGAATGCAGGAAAGGTATCCGAGAAGATGACCAGCAAACGGGTACCAGCACACCTACAAGCCGCCTCAGCACTGACTCAACTATAGACGATGAATTATTTTCCTTTGAGGATGAGGATGACACCTCTGCTACTGCTGAAAGTTAAGTTGTGGACTATATGGTTATTATGTTTGTCCAAAAAAAATTTATCTTTAGTTGTACCAAGCATTAAAATGAACAAGAAATTGAAGAACAATGATTTTTTTCCATGACTGTATATTGTTAAACTGTTTACTTTTTGTTTTGAAGAAAATACTTGAAGTAGGCCTACAGTATGTGCCAGTTGTCTGTAGCTGTGTGATAGTTTGACTTATTGAATGTACAGTTCAAGGACTTTAAAGCACTTTATTGTTTAACTAAATATTAAAAGTTAAATGAAGTACCGTCTATGCTGTTCTACTCTATGCCACTGGCCTTTGAAAATCTTTGACAAATTTGAATTTTTTTAGAAAAAGTAATGCGATAGTTACTTTCCCTGGTAACTAATTATTGTTATGAAGGAGCAATTCAGTTACTAATTCAATTACTTTTTGGGGAAAGTAACTAGTAACTATAACATTACTTTTTTAGTAACTCGCCTAACACTGACTAGCACTCATGTCATGGCTGTAATGGTGGGGTAAAAATGACAACCTCTCAGTTTCAGTGTCCCTAATCATTATGTGAAATTACATACTTAGAATTAAATGTCTGTTAAAATGTGCAGTTATGTTTGTTCTCATGAATTTTATCTGCACTGTTCTGTAGCTCTGTCATTACTTTAGGTGTCTATCAGCCCAGTGAGTTAATATTTCTTCTGACAATTTTGCTTGCTGGGTTCACTCGTAGGGATGTTTTTAATCACAGCAGGTCTTTCTTGGTAACCAAAGGGAAAACTTAAGGAACAAACAAAGAAAACTCAATTTAAAAAAAACTCAATTTGGCCAGTAAGCAATATGAGACACCAGCTAGTAAACATGGTGGCTCACTTCTCCGGTAATGAGACAGCATTTTCTCCAAGGAGATGTGGAGATGGGAAACAGATACAAACGGGGTAAATATTGGACTTGCATTCATCAGATTGACAGAAATATGACTATAAATGAATGTCAATAATCCTCCATATCTGATGGGTGTATAAAAATGTGACAAACAGTTAACTTCTTTCACCTTGAAAGTGTATAAAATGGCAGTAGTTACTATTCCCAATAATATGAATTGGCCTTATCACTGAAACAACATTTTGAAATGACCAAAATGCAAACTATAAATATATTAAAATGTCATGTTGTATCGCATGCAAGATAAGAAATACGCATAAAATAAAATAAAGATATTAAATATTGTGTCTAGCTGGTTATGTATATGATGTGAGGAGTTATAAATTGTGATGGCCACTGGCAAGAATGATTTCCTGTGACGGGCTGTGGTGCAGCGTGGTGGAGTAAGTCTGTTACTGAAGGTGCTTCTTCGGCTGGCCAGCACATCATATAGAGGATCTGAGGAGTTTTCCAGTATGGATCTTATTCTGGACAACATCCTTCTCTCCGGCACTGTCAGAGTACAGCTCTTCTCCCACAACGTGGCTGGCTTTGTGGATGAGCTTATTAAGTCTATTGGCGTCCTTCACCCTCAGTCTGCTGCCCCAGCACACAACAGCATAGAGAATGGCACTGGCTACCATGGCCTCATAAAACATCTACAGCATCGTACAGCAGATTAAGAAGGACCTCAGAAAATACAGATGGCTCTGGCCCTTCATGTAGAGGGCTTCAGAATTTTTAGAATAGAATAGAAATAGAATAGAAAGCTTTTATTATCATTGTACAGGTACAGTGAAATTAGGCAGCAGCTCCTTCAAGGTGCACACATGCAAAGACAATGTACACAAGGAAACATATATATATATATATATATATATATATATATATATATATATATATATATATATATATATATATAATGCATCAGTTGTTACTTAGTTAGATCTTTCCTTTGCAGTGGATGGGAGCTTATTGCACATAGGTAGAAGGGAATATTGGGACATTGTGGATAGAAGGTAGAAAATATTGCACAGTATGAGGTAGCTTATTGGTTGAGAAAGTTCACAGCTTTGGGGAAGAAGCTGTCCCTGAATCTGTTTGTACGGGTTCATAAGGACCTGAAGCGCCTCCCAGAGGGCAACAGGTCGAAAAAGTGGAAACCGGGGTGGGTGTTGTCCTTTAAAATGTTCCTTGCCCTGTTGAGGCAGCAGGAGCTGTAGATGTCAGACAGGGTTGGCAGAGAGGGCAGAGGGCAGCCGATGATCTTCCGTGCTGTGTTTGCCACCCTCTGCAGCCTCTTGCTGTCTGCTTCCGTGCAGCTGGAGTGCCACACTGTCATGGCATGGGTCAGCAGGCTCTCGATGGTGGAGCGGTAGAAGGTCACCAGCAGCTGTCCAGTCCAGTTCAATGTCCAAGTACACCTAGGTACTTCACCTAGGTACACCTACTGTATATCCGTCCACAAGGTCCACGTTGACCCCACAGATAGAAAAAGGGGCCTTAGTCCTCCCTCAGGTCCACCACCAGTTCTTTAGTCTTTTGCCACATGGACCTGCAGCTGGTTCTGTTCAAGCCACGTGATAAAATTGTCCACCACATCCCTGTACTCAGTCTCCTCACCCTTGCTGCTACATCACAGTACTGCAGAGTCATCAGAAAACTTCTTATGATGGCAGGTCTCTGTGCAGTAGCTGAAGTCCATTGTATACAGGGTGAAGAGGAAGGGGGAGAGGACGGTCCCCTGCGGTGCCCCAGTGTTGATGATTATTTTGTCTGACGTACAGTGTTGCAGGCGCACATATTGTGGTCTGCCAGTCAGGTAATAATCAGTCAATAATCAGTGATGTCATAATCCAGGACACAAGTTTGACTGTATCGCTGTCAGTTTCTCGCCCAGTAGAGCCGGCCTGATGGTGTTGAATGCACTGGAGAAGTAAAAACACCTGACTCTCACAAAGTTTGCCAACTTGTCCAAGTGAGCATAGACATGATTGAGCAGGTAGATGATGATCCTAAACAGGGTTGGTAGGCAAACCGGAGGGGGTCTAGTAGTGGTTGAACCAAGAGTCAGAGCTTCAGGGTCTTTATAATGTGTCATGTCAGTGCAACAGTCCTTGGATCAGTCCTGGGGCATGGCATCTTCGGCACAGGAACGATGCATGACGTCTTCCACATCACTTTGAAGAATCAGGGTCAGTTTGAAGATCTCATGTAACGCTCCACATGACTGGGGGGCACAGACTTTGAGAACTCTGGGGCTCACACCATCAGGGCCTGCAGACTTTCCTGAGTGGAGTCTTGTTAGCTGCCTCCTGACCTGATCAGCTTTGATGTGGAGTGTGGAGGTGACCAGTGGGGGAAGGGTGGAGGTGTTGTGCTGGGAGTCAGGGAAGGAGGTGTGCAGGGGGCCATCACTGGGGGATGAGTGGCATTAGGAAGGGGGAGGGAGAGAGAGTGGAGTGGGCGCTAACTGCAGGCATGCAGCAGAAGAGTCCATGGGGGGGTGCAAACCGGGGTCACCATGTCAAATCTGTTAAAAAACAGATTAATCTCATTTGCCCAGTCCACGCTGCCCCCAATTCCTGGTGTACGGATCCTTTGTACCACACGCAACTAGTGGCGCTTTTCCACTAGTACCTACTCAGCACGCTTCTACCCACCACGCCCCTGTCTTGCGCTTTTCCACTACGGGCCGAGGCGGGTGGAGCCGTGCCAAGCAGATACTTTTTCTGTATCTTTTCTGTCGAGGTTCTAACCGGGCTGAGCCGGCCCTATATCTGACGTCATCACCCTCCACGCCTCTGATTGGTTGGGGGGCGGGGCCGTCAGACGTTTGAAACAGGAAGCGGGAGTCAGCGCGAGAACGACTGGCGGCTCGCGGCGATTTTATTATACAGCACAAACGTCTGTTTGGTGATCCAACTCTGGGGTGCAGATGTTCATAAACCTGGGGGCTGACGAGAGAATTAAAAAAGGGATGTAGACGGGCGATAAGGAACGATCAGATCCACAGGCGCTCTGTTTTCTTCTCAGCCGCTCGCGGCTCCAGCTGATTTCTCATCTGCGCCGACACGAACAAAGGGGTTGCGCAATCGAGTACGTCACAGCAGCTTCACCCCAACCCGCCCACTTCTCACCTGGCTGTGGAAAAACAAACGAGGACAAAGCGGGTGGAGCTGGGACGATGCGTGACGAGCCGTCCCGAGGCGAGTCGGGCTGAGTAGGTACTAGTGGAAAAGCGCCATAGGAGACTCCCCTCTGCTGAGGGTGATCAGGAGTAAAAGGTTTAAAGTAGAGCTGTAGTTTAGTTGGTCTGTCAGCTAAAATTATGAATCTAACGTGTGAAAGTATTTTACGGTAATGCAATTAAGATTACTTAAAGATGTGAGATTCAAGTTGTAGTTTGACTTTAGTTGACTTACTTCTAACAACTTCCACTGAACAGCACACATGTTATTTCTATGTTAGTGACACTTGGCCTAATTCTTTTTAAATGGTTGCAAGTTCCATCAGTGTTGCAAAAGGTAGCTCTTCCTTCCTTTGTGGTCGTATGAACTAAAATGTATTGACTGACTCGATGGTTGTGCTTTTTAAAATGCCTTCAGCAGATGCTGCGCGATCCATTAGTACCTTTGTTATGATATAATGCGTCACACTGCCATTGAGCTTTAGATTTCATGTGTAAACTTTACGGTGCAGACAGAAGATTTCCACACTATTTTTAAGCCACATTCCGATCTATACACCAAGTAAACATTGGAGTTAGATTTCGTCTTTATCAAACCACAATCGCCTGCTGAACCTATATCTTATTCAAATTAAATTTCAATTAAAAAAAACGTTTTACATCCCCAAAGGGAAATTAATGAACTAAAATGAATTAATACATTCTCAACTAAGACTATATTGAAGAGAGTCCATTATGCAGGTAAAGTGTCACGGTGACTTCTTTCCTTTTCCTCTGAAACTGAGCCATACACATGAAACTGAACTGATCTGAACTGACCTGCCGCTCCAATTTGTTTGTTATCCATTTCTGCTGCTGTCCTCAATGATAGAAAACTTAGATTAGTCCTGGGTTGCTGTCACTGTGTTTAAACGTTTTCTTGACTGTCATTTAAAGCTGTGAAATAAAACATGGGCAATGCTTGTGACACTTGTGCAAAGTCTTTCGCATTAACATGCTAAATATACCTGGAGTGCCATCCTATTTATGCACTTTGCCATGATCACATCATGTGTGCTTATTTGGTGGGAGCTTTAATGTAACAGACGTTAATTTTATGTGTAAAAGTCCCACACTCCAGCTTTAATGCATCCTCTAGTGGACAGATGGGATTTCTGAATGTATTGCTATAATCATAAAAAAAGCAGATTGGGGCATTTATTTGCAGATTTCACTGAAGTCAGCAATGTTAGGGTCACATCCTCCCCGAAGCTGAACAAAATGAGGTTGTCCATAAGGTTAACAAAACACTGATGTGACTGATGGCTTCTTTACCCTTGTGGTCAGCTCTGGCGTAAAAGACTGAAATTGTCTCTGCCAACACATTGGACCAGAGGGCCTTTATGTAAAATAAAAAGTGCTTTCAGGGTTGTCTCTGCACTCTCCAAGTCATATTTCAATGTACATGAGTAAGTAAAAAGAAACATGCTGCACATGTGTAAGTGTGTGTATAAGAGTGTGTCTGTCATATAACAGCAAGACTGTAGTACCACCCACCCACTCAGTAGGCAAGCTTTGGATTGGCAAGTTTTTGTACGTGTTCAGTGACCTAGAAAATTGATTAATTTACTTTGAATTTAACTTGTTGAAACGAAGGATTGGTACTGCCCCATGGCAAAACAAGGCTGAGAGGGAGAGAGAAGTGTACTAAAAGAGGGGAGATGGAGCAACAGACATCAGAATAATCACACATCAGATATAGTTGCTCTCAAAAAACAAGTAGAGAAGGAAAGCAAGATGTGGTAAAAGTCAAATGAAAAAAAGTTTCTCTACTTTTCTTTTATTACCTGCCACTCTGCCATCACAAGGTCAACCCACAACGGAAGACGTAAGGAGATTAGTTTGTTCACCCATCAGTCAAGGGATTATGTTTACCCATTTCCTCTCTCAGACAAAAGCTGAAGCTAGATGACAATGTGTCTGTGAGCAAACATTTATTTTTACAAATCTATGAGTGATTGACGCTCTGCAAAAGGAGGCTTTTCTGTGTTCCTGTGTCAAATTTAGCTTACAAGATTTGCTCAAAAGAACATGAAGACAGAATTTGATGACAAAGCTTCACGATGTATGTGTTTCTTTTGACTCACTATAAACTGGTTTCTCTATCTTTTTAATAATAATAAAACAGATTAGTGAGAGATTCACATGAATTCACATCCTTAAGTAATGAATGGCTTTTGTGATGATGCAAAACTGACTTGAAATAAAGCAACAGCTAAATTATTCATCATCTAAAAAGACAATACTATCATTGCAGAATGTGAGACTTAGTTCTCCTTTAAAAAGCTCTAATCAATCTTCATGAACACACAACCAAGACTATTTAACTTAACATTCCATACCACACTTCTGTTAAAAAAGCAAGTGCATTAAAAGCCCAGATACTCAATGTAAAGTTGATTCTATTGGGAGTTCAGAACACTTTCAGTTTGAAAGTCAGCCTCTGGTCTTTTTCCGCCTTTGATGTTAACAAGCCTCGTTAATTGCCATGGTGAAAAAAAAGAGAAAAGAGAAAAAAAAAGCTGTGCAGACTACAATAATTACCAAGCTCCTTTCAGATTGATTTCTGAAAAAACAGGACATTTCTGGGGAGGTCTCTTTGATGTAGCCAAGAACCTGAAGTGGAAAATAAAGAGGTTTATGGGGATGTTTGGCATTTTTTGAGCAACTCTTGTTTTGAATGAAGCAATTGTTTTCTGGTTTATTGATACTGCTTTGGATGGAGTGTGGTGTTGCTTGTTTGGATATAAATGATTTGTGGGACTACTGGCCATTACAATGAAATATACAGGAAAATGACATGAATGAAAGTTAATTTTTAACAAAGCTCTAACTGTACTTTGCCAGAAAGATGGATATAATAGGTGCATATACATTACATTAATTTGAATGTAAACCATCCCTCCAGCGAGAAAAAGTAGCTGCAGAGATTAAGAAGAGTGTAAAAGAGGAGTGAAAATAACAAGTAACAATGAAATATGAAGTGTTAAAGCAGCACAACGGAACTTTCAGCTTTGTTGAGTTTGGCGCCTCCTTTGGACAAAAATCGGTAGTGCTTTACCAGAAAGAACACTCCATTTCCCATGAGCACCAGCGCGTACTGCCGGAAAACCCCCGTCCCCGTCGCTGCATTTGTTTTGATGAGAGAAGACGGGACGGACTTTTAAAACGACTTTTCTGTTTTCAGCGGTCGTTTGCAGGATGGATAATGAAGAGGTAATGTATCTATTTTTGGCTAAACAATATAATATGACGATGTTGAAAAACACTAAGTTCAAATTGGTTTTATTAAGTTGTTTCAGCGAGATAATGCGCCCTACAAACTCATACGCTCTGCACCTTTTTCCTGTCACGTTTTTTAGAGGGACTTCGTCATAAATTAGTAGTCCAACATACTTACTGACAAAATAAAAAAATACTTTATAACCTGTGAATAACTGAATGCCCATTCCTTATATTTTGCAGATCAGCCCTGCACAATTTTACAGTTCTCAGGAAAAATACTAGAAATGTTCTATACATTTTCTTCGCATTGCATTATTTCCTCTAGTGCTGTAATTCTATTCAATTGTATTATTATTTTATAAAGCTTCCTCATTACGAATTACACATTTTTATGATCACTATTATTTCTCTGTCTGTTGTTGATATTGTCAGTAATTTTAGAATTACCAAAACCCAAGACGAATCCCCAGTATGTGAAAACATTCTAATTTTGATTCTTATTGATCATAGAATTCTACATTTACATTTGTATCATAACAATTCTGTCTCTTGTTTTATCAGGAATCTGCTGTTCGTGAGAACACCTTTACCTCTGCATCATCAGAGTTTGAACCCCCACAAAGACAGAACCGACACGCAGCATATATATCATATATATATATGGCAGCATGATGTTTGGAAAATAAGAGACACCTTTCCAGACCCAATGGGACAGTACACTGGTTTCAGGGATCCCCGTCTTCTCTAGAATGGAACCTTTATGAGGATTACTGCAAATATTTTGATATTGGTTTTTTTTTGTTCCATTTTTTCCTGTACAGTTGTTTTTGTGTGTTTAAAATAAAGACATTTGTGCAAAACAAGAGAGACTTTTATTTACACACCTTTCAGAAAATAGAACATTCTTGAACTTTGTCATTTGCATAGTGACAGCAGTTATCCCATACATACTTATTATAAACAATAAGTAATCTGTATCACAGTAGCAGTAATGAACAACTGTATGACAGGATAAATTACTGTGAATAAAGTAGGCTAAACAAGTGTAAATAGAGTAGTAGAAAAATAAACTAAAAATAATGAACTGATAATAAAAACTGAACTATGAAACAGTGTAAGAAGTTACTGTAAATAAATACAATGACTATAGTAGCAGTAGCATCTTGTGTCCATCCATGTTTCGTGCTGGGAGAGTCCGCGTGCGATTCACTGCTGGAGTGTAGGAGAACTGCTTCCTTGCGTGAGGATGTGATTCTGGAAGCTTTCCAGATCTGATGTAGTCCTGCAGAGTGTGAGAATAAAGATACAAAAACATTATGTCTTTCTGATAATTACTGACCTATAAATCATTCAACATATTTTGTTGATCACAAGTTTGAATTTTTTTCTTTGTTGAAGTCACTGTAATTATGCAGAAAGTAAAAGCAAGTATTGTATAGCTATAAAAAAAAATAGAGAAATGTATATATTTATACACTCACAAGATAAAACGACACATTATAAACACCATATAAGGTTTCTTTTACTACTCTTGTTATTATTTTAATATAATTCCAACAAAGTCGATTTATTTTATATGCTTATATGGTGTTTATATTGTATTTTTTTCATCTGGAAGTGTATACTTTGCCTATATATTTAATTTTTCTGGCTATATTTTACTATATCTACAAATGTGTTGCTTTTACCATCAGTGTAGAAGAGTCAAAAGGTTTACATAGATATTGACATTTGATACAGTAGCAACACTTACACCAGCTGTAGTAGTTTCAGGATAATTGTTTTTGTAAAACACACATAGGTGTTGACAAAAGTGCATACCTGGAGGTGATGAACGTCTTTACATCCTTCAACCATCTCGTCCAAGACGACGGCGCTACAAGGGCTTGTAGCGAGAGAACGCCGGGCCAATGTTTATTCTCCACCGGGCTTTTAGCTTGTTACTCTCCCGCTTTCTTTTTTTCGCCTCCTCCGCTCCGTTAAAACTTTTATTTTCTTCGTTTTTTTCGCTGCTTCGGCCATGATACCAGCTCCTCGTTTAGCTCAACACCAGCTTCTGCTGAGCTCAGCCTCTGCGCTCTAAGCCCCGCCCATTTTTGTCTCGACTACGAATCGGGAAGGAGGGGGAAGTGACGTATGTGCCGTAAAGCAGTCAAAGTCGTAAAATTTGTAGTTTTTTAGTGTGGCAGGGTTCCTACCATGCTCCTCAAAGTTACATAGTGCCAGTGAAAGCGATACAGACCCCCTCAGATCATGACAGAGGTGTCATTAAACCTGTTGGAAGTTGATGTACCATCACAATGACTCTGGAAATATGATATTAAGGTGGAAAAGTTACGTAGTGTCGCTTTAAGGTTGATTGGACCAATTCAAGTCAATGTGCAATTATAGAACATAGTTGGCAATAACTGCCAATATTTACAGTCAAATAAAGCAGAAAGTACATCCTCTTTCAATTCTCAGCTTTTATGTATCAAAATTGTATAATTATTATCCGGTCTTTGCCAAGTCTTAAATAATGTAACTACAACACATGAAATGAGTCATCATTAAATTAAAAGAAACTAAATCAAAGTACAGAGGCGTCTGGTAAACAATGTGAATCCTGATTCCTTCTGTAGGACTTAAAAGGATCAGGAACCAGGGGATACACAATAAAGTGTGTTGTGCCACCAGCAACAGGAGCGAGCATGTCTATAAATGTAGAATTTTGGCAGATTACTGGTCTTAAGTAGTCAGGTGTGTATTAACCCAATGTCAAGAAAGAAAGACATCAGCAATTATCTTAGTGAATTAACTGTTATCATCCATCAGTGTGGGAAGGATAATGAGGTAATTTCCAATTGGTTTAGAGTTTATAATTCCGCAGGGAGAAAGATTATGTAAAAAAGGAAAACAGTGAATTATGTCCCAGCATAGTTTACTTCAAGATAAGACCACACAATGCTCCTAAAATTATTACAATAAATCAACATAAAATAAAATAAAATAAAATAAAACAAGAGCTGCATCTAAGACTCTACAGGCCTCAGTTAGCTGTTAATAATGTAATTTAATAATTTAAGTAATTTATCAAATGTTTCTGTTCATGACTTTAAATTAAAGAACTACTGACTTCCACACATGACTTGTGTAGAAGGGTTGCCAAGAGAGCATCTCTTCTCTCTACCAGGAACTGGATGTAGATTTACAAGGTTGCATCAGCAACTTAAAGCATTTCACCATAAATAACAACTGTCAAACACAGCAGGACAGGGCTGATATTTGTCAAAAATGGTCAAAATGAAGCCTAGCATGCAGCCAGACCGGGCAAAAGCTTAAAAGCACAACTAGCCCCTGGCCTCAATTTGCTCACAAAAAAATGATCACCACCTTCCCCACTGTTGGGCTGATGGCCTCATTGTGACGCTCCTCTGACCCACCCATAATGTTGTTTCAAATGGTGGAAACATCACACATCCATGTCTTTAATGAGCTGGGATATTCATAGTGTGTAGACCACAAATTATGAACAAACTGAGCCAGATCACTTTCTGAAATGATCTGTTCACTTCACTAGTCAGCTGAGCTGAGTTGTGAATAAGGCAGCAAGCAGAGACTGCATGAGGCAACACTAAGTAAACATTTTTCAGATGAGTCTGGTGATTTTGTCGAAGCGGCAACACTGGTGGAAGCTGAGAATTATGAGGTGAATCATGAACCATTCAGTGTGCTTCAGTTGAGTGGGTTCGATATGCAGTTTCTGATCAAGTAACTTATTCTAATGATTCAGGATCAATGAGGAGAAAAAACGCGTTCAACACTAGGCAGAAGTAGCAGGATGGAAGCAAGAAGACGCTGAGATGATGAAAAAGGTAAATGGAGTTCATCCAAAACTGAATCTGATAAATCTATTACAAATGTCAACTGATGTTCTAAGTAAAGCCTATAATAAACAATAAGAAGACATAGGAGATATGCTGAATTGTAAAAACCTTCCTTCTACAGTGCCTCCTTCCACTCCATCTAGTCCCATTAAGCTTTGCTTGGTGGCAAAAATAAGTTAGGCCCGAAGTTTAGGGACAGGGCGCCCTCTCAATCTGACCTTTGCTACAATGTTCTGCAAAGAGACATTGCATTACAGAGAAACTTATATCAGAATGGAATAAATAAATAAAATAATTACATGTTGCAATGTCCAGACCTGAAAATGATATAAAAACTGTGGTGAAACAATTCGTCAGTTACATGCACATCTAAATTGAGCTATTGGCAACAATCTAGTTTAGGATTAAACTGTAGTTTCCGTGAAATGAAAGTATACATTCACGGGAAGAGAATCAAATTTTTGAGTGAGGTGCATTCGACTCCGTGATGCTAGGTGGCGCTACATACTTTTGTGTTGGTATTCTTCCGGTTAGTTGGAACAATCAGTAAACAAGCGCAGCAGATTGGAAGCAGACGTAGATGGAGGACAACAACACGCAAAGATGTGGACGCCATCGATGCAGAAGCTCTGTACATTTTGTATATACTAAGCCTGATTGTGTTGCACGTAAGATGCACTCGAAGTCTTCCTCTTCTGCAACTGTGCTGCTGCGATGCCGTGACTGTTGTTATTCCCGCTTCCGCGGCCTCGTCTCCTTCAGAAAGGGGAGTCCCAGGGCAGTCAATAGCTCGGGTAACCGTGGTTTGTGTAAACTGGAATAGCTTGATTCAGAACCACATTATTAACTGGCTCCAATAGCCCGATTTCAAGAACTCCAGTTCAGGTTGACTACAGCCTGACTAAGGTCTATACGTGGCTTTTAAAACTTCGTTATCCGTCAGACTGAGGCAATAATTCGACTTTGTCTAAGTGCATGTAAACATACTGACTAAGAGAGCTGAACATAAAGTAATCTACAAACAAAAATGAACTGGATCCGCACTACGGGCCAAATTTTACACCGCAATGATTTCTGTGACTGATAATGTTCACCTTCAACAGTTCTGAACCATTTGAACCATGGCTTTCTATATTTAATCTGCTGTGATATAAAAACCTTTCTACTCTACTACTCTATTTACTGCATTCCCCCTAGAAAGTTAAAACTAAAACATTCTGGTCTAAGGTTCAAGAGCACCTTGCACTGATAAGGCATCTGGATTTGCTCCCCAGGAGAGGTCATCCCTATGTTCCCACAGCATTTAAAAAGTAAAGATGAAGAGCCTTTGAAGTGAACAGTATAAATAGTGCAACATTTTATTTCGGTTATTTACATAGTTTGCTTGTTCATTGAAAAAATAGAAATAATTGTTTGTGTTCTGTGTCTAAATTGCACAAACTCATGCATTGACTGAATTTCTCCTCTGGGAGATCAATAAAGTCTTCTATTCTATTCTATTCTATTCTATTAGATTTCTTTGGGTCTCATGCAAGCACTTATTTTCAATGTATTAATTTTAATTTATGAATAAATAATGGTATTTACCTCAATAAATCAAAAAAATAGAGGGGATCAGTCTTTGGAATTCCAACTTTGAGTTGGGTTTAAAATGGTACAAGTTTAACTTAAAGATAATTCTCAAAAGCAAAACAGGAGATTTGCCATAACTATTTTGAACCCATCCAGTGTTGCCAAAGTTTGAAGTTTCCTTCCATTTTTAACTTTAACTCTGTAGAAGAAAGTCCCAGTGAACATCATTTGTTTTGTAGAATTCACTCAGACAAATGCAGCATCTACTAACATCAAACTGTGTTGTCTCCCTACAGTGGGAACAAAGGACTGTAGTCCACAGATCTCAAGCAAATCAATCATATAGAGAGATGAAGGGGAACAACAGGCTGCTGTGGTAATAACACAAAGAATGAGGGAAAAGAGATCAAAGGCAGCTTTCTTTGTCATCACGCATTGCTGATACCTTCACCAGCTGAAGGACGGCACTGATACAAAACTATGTTTTAATGTCCAAGCTGTCTTTTAAAAGCGACCTCTGGATGCAGTGAGAAATTCGTTTTCCACTTTTTATCCAGGCATGTATCTTTCCCAATAAAGCAGTGAAATATTTTTATCCTCCATATTACAGTAATAGATAATGGAATAAAAGTTGTTAACAACACAAACATATATACAGACTCCACGAGTCCAAAGCATTCTTAATCTGTACTGACAATAATTTTGTCTTTTGCTGTCAGAACAAATTAAACAAATCTACCCAGTTAAGTTTTCCATGAAAATAATTCAATATTTTACATGGAAGTACATGGGTTTCTTAGGATGTTTCAATCAAAGTTATATGTTTTACAATAACATACGTATATAAGCTATTCAACTCATGTGGAAGTGAAGATAGAATCTCTTTGTATGATTATTTTCAAGTCCACGACCAGTGTTCAGAATCCATGCTCCAAGACTGTTAATATCCTGTGTTTATACATATTTTATACGTATCTTTTTGTACTTTTTATATATTTTTTATTTCTGACTTTTCAGTCTTTTTACCCCTCCCCTATATGTGTGTGCTAAGTGTACTGCTGACAACAAAATAAGTTTCCCCACTGAGGGAGAAAATAAAGGATATCTTATCTTATCTTATCTTATCTTAAACTGCCAAA
Organism: Cololabis saira; assembly: GCF_033807715.1. Classification (NCBI taxonomy): domain Eukaryota; kingdom Metazoa; phylum Chordata; class Actinopteri; order Beloniformes; family Belonidae; genus Cololabis; species Cololabis saira. The sequence goes on along the minus strand of NC_084590.1, from coordinate 17,048,438 downwards.
TCATTTTACAGATGGTACAATGAAGAAAAAAATGATGGCAAGCTTTTCACCTAGAATGTATGACTGGAACAGCAAATAACTTTTGTTTTGAGATGTGGGGGTTGAAAGATGTGTTAATGGAGGAATGTACTTGCATACACAAGCTTCTAGGTCAGTTTCAAAGCATTGTTGGGCATTCCATCTGAAAAATCTTGTCATAACCAAAGCATACACTTCTAAATATTTCCTTCCCTACACCTGAAAATGAGCATTTTTTAAGCTCAACTACAAAATACAAGTATACCTGACCTTTGTCCTGAGATAGCCATTTTCTGTAGCCTATTGGTTACAGAGGTGTGGCTTGGTCCCTTAACCCCCTAACTGCTCCCTCGGTGATAAAAAAAATGGGCGCTCCTGGGTTCAAAGCAGATGATTCATTTTGGTGTTTTTTTGTGAGATATATCCTGACAAATAAAGATTATTATAAACATTTTCAGGGGGAGTGGTGCCCAAGTGGTTATAGAGGTGGAGCTTCGGTCTGGAGGACCCAGGTTCAAGTTCCTGGGTTGGCCCTTAGCCTCCTAACTACACCCCAGGAACCGAAAAAACTGGCAGCCCACTACTCCTCGTGTAATTAGTAACGGGTTAAAAGCAGAAGACTAATTTCAGTGTGTATCATAAGAAATTTACTAACAAATACAGATTAAAAATAAAATAAAATTTTACTGTGTTATATGAGATATTTACTGACAAAGATCCTTATTATTTTCCATTTCACCGTTGCTAACAAATCTAAAGTTGCAGAAAGATCAAATATGCGGTGTTTCTTTGCTTCTTGAGTGTTGTAAACACATCAGTACATGCCTCTCAACAAACATCCACTACAGATAACTCTTTTCAAAATGATTGATTCTTGATGAAGCAAGATAATTCTTTGTACACCAAAACATGGCTATTTTTGTCCAAAAGTCTACCTTTATGTGGTGCATAAGCATGAATTAGTTTCAGCATTATGAGATAATGCTCATGATGATATAATGCAACTGCTTACATTAATTTGTGTTTAACTCATGTATAGACCTTGTGTGCAAACAGTGAGTGTGTAAAGGATTTTATTTTTCATTTAACAATACCAAAGTATAATAATCAGTATTGTGCCTCAGTGCATCCTGATGCACATGAAGCCTTATTGTGGTTAATGCTACTAATACAAAGCACCAAGGGCACACCATTTCTATCATGCCGAGCTGATGAAATAAAAATAATCAGAGAACAACAACCTGTGCTGAAAGTAGGACTTCACATTCTGAAGCCTCTTTTCTGAGTGAGTTTTTGAAAAGAGTTTGTCCAAGACAATATGCTTTATTAGTCAAAGTTTCACTTTGGTTGGCAGAAAGTTTTCCTTTTGTGCCTCTCAACAGGTCTAGAAGTAGACCTACATGATAGCTGAGGCAGCTTCACAACCACAGCACATGCTGGATTGCTGTGCTGTTCCTCTTCCTCCTCTCGGCATCCAATGCCAAGAGAGAAAAGTCAACCTTCTACAACGGTGAAGTACTAGAAACGCACAAAAAAGTGTTCCAGATAAATGAACAATGCAGTTCAATGTACTCGCTCCTCTCAGAACAAACCCTTATACGAATTTGATGCTCTCCATTTTTTCCCCTGTGCAGTGCAACTGCCCTAGTTTATACTTTGTTGCACCCCACTGACTAACCTTCATGGAAAAAGCTGCTTCAGCTTTTCCCCAACTGTGTCTCACCTGCACTTTTGGTGAAACTGCCGGGTCGCTCATCGAAATTATTACAAGGGGGACTTCTATGCGCGGGGGGGTGGACTCTTTCGGTCTTGTAAGAAGGTGAAAAAAAGATGGGCAGGCAGCCTATCGTGAGGGTTTGGAATAGAAGGTACCAGATCCGGGAGGTGGAGGTGGCAGGACTTTCAAAAAATGTGGTTGATTAACATAAAATCACTGCTGGAGCAGGAGTTACAGAAAGAAAAACTGGCGAGACAGTTCAGGGGGCCGGCCTCTGCTCCCTGACGCTCTTTGGCCCACCGAGAGCCAGGCGTGTTCCACAGAAGGTGGACTCCTCTTCTGCCCAACGTGGCATAGTCTTTGCCGCCTCCCAGCGGAAGTATTCAAACAGAGTAATTGTGTCTCCATGCTGGCTGATCCGTTCTCTCAAGGTGTGGATGAGTAGGACCTAGATGCAGGAGATGGATGTGGTCGGAGTTTAAGCTTAAAGTGCTGCTAAGCAGGAATTACAAAAAACAAGAGCCTAAACTTTCCAATAACCCCAAAACATGACATGAGACGTGGCGGGGATAACGGTATGGAGGGGCAGAGAGCAAGGGAAAGACAAGAGAAGATATACACAGAGGACTTGACAAGACACAGGTGCAAACGATCGATGTAGATGTGAACAAGGGAAGTCGAGACAACACATAAAAACCGTGCCAAAACCAAAAACCATGACACCTGTTTCACAATGACCAGAAATAATAACGGAGTCAGGGACAGCTTCTTTCCCAAAGCTGTGAACTTTCTGAACCAATAAGCTAACCTCATACTGTGCAATATTCTCCACTCATTTATGTGCAATATTCTTCCATCGTTCAAGTGCAATATTCTTTCACTCATTCATGTGTATTATTCTCTCATTCATTCATTTTCATCGTGTATATTTATGTTTCCTGTTTCTTATTTTTTTCTTTACACAGTCTTTGTTTACATAGTCTTTGCATGTGTGCACTTTTATGGAGCTGCTGCCTAATCTCATTGTACCATTATAATGATAATAAAGGCTTTTCTATTCTATTCTATTCTAGTGCTGGGCGGTATACCAGTTCATACCGATTACCGTAGCGTAGACAACGTTGGGAACGCGGTGCGGCGCGGCGGAACGTAGCGCCGCTGGACACTGTTTGTGAGGGGACTGTTTAGCAGTAGTGATGCACCGATTGTTCGGTAACCGAAATTGTTCGGCCGAAAATGGCAAAAAAAAACACTTTCGGTGTTCGGTGGAATAAGTGGGAAAAAAACGAACAATTAATAACGGCGTTGTAATATAAGGAAATAGACTGGCCGCCCCCGTACCGGTTGCACCACAAACAGAAATCGTTGGCCAACCAAAAAGTAACCACATAAGAATTTTACCTAACATTCACCAGGAGGTGGAACCAAAACAACATAATGCTGGGAAATTAAAACATTTTCAGTTTTTTATGTTCAGTAAATATTTTCTACCTTGTAATTTTGTAAAAGATTTTTTTCTTTGAAAAGCATGCCTAAATCAAATTTATTTGACCTCATTGTAAACGGCATCATTTTGTGAGGCCATGCAAACCTGTATTTATACTAGTGTGGACATTGTTTTTCTACAATATTTCCTCCTCATGACAGTAAAATAGGCCATTCTAAGCCAATTTACTGCAGCAACTCCTTTCCAAATTATTAGAAAATGTGGTTAACACCCAGTTGTGCATGAAAAAAAAAAATACCGTGATATACCGTGAAACGATATAACGATATAATTTTGAAAAATACCGTGATATAAATTTTTGGTCATACCGCGCAGCACTATTCTATTCTAATAAATACACAAGAAACCCACAAAGACACTATTTGTGACCCTAACCATGTATTTTACTATTTAAACCAAATCAGTTGTACCAAATCAGCAAAGATGGAAAGAAAAAAATATTTCAAAAAATAAATTGTGTGAAATTGGGCTCAAACATACTTTTTGCTTGAAAGTCAGCAGGTTATTCTCTTTGGCAATTCCATCCTATCTATTTATGGGTACATTATGTGGCCGGGTCAAGTGTGCCACACATACAAAAGTGGTCAAAGATAGGGATGTAACAATGCACAAGCCTTGAAATTGCAGTGAGTTTACTATTTTGTTGGCACCGCATTCATTTCATTTTCTGGAGTGAGACTGCACTGCCTTAAAATATTCAAATTTACTTGCAAAGAAAATACAGGAAATTAGTGAAATGAAGAAAAATGAAGATGTGGTAGTTTAAGGTTAATATTAGTGTCTAAACTGAGCTTTCAAAATGTTGTAAAGGCTATGGTGCCAAGTTCTCGATCCCATAACCTCAAACACAGAATCAAACTCTTCCAAAAATAAGACAAACTTTAATCTGTTAACAGCGCTTACCAGTTTCAATCTTAATTGAAAAGCCTTTCTCTCTCATTGCCTGTCAGTGTCTCGCTCCCTTTCATTGTCTTTAGCAGCAAAGCCTGCATTTGAGGACAAGTTGATGATTGATGGCTTCAATACTGGGAAATGAATTGCTGATAAAAGCCCTGAGCAAGAAAGGTTGGAGCGGAGTTGACGTGGGACTGTGCGCGATTGCGCGTGCAAAGGGAAGAGCTGCACAAAGCAATGACATGACGACACACAAAGCCAAGCATTATCTGTTGCAAGCCACAGTCACCTCACGGCATAAAACAGTCCCACGTTCTCAAACAGCTCCTCTGACGCACATGTCTCGAGGACTGACAAGGGGATAACATGACAGATCGCAGTCTGATGAAATGTCACTGACTCATCCACACACACACACACACACACACACACACACACACACACACACACACACACACACACACACACACACACACACACACACACACACACACACACACACACACACAGTAAGTCCACTTACTCACTTCTCAGGTTTTTGTTTTATTTTTTTTCTAAATCATTAACCAATTATTTGGCCGCCCAATTAAACAGGCTGATTAGATGCTGTTTGGCAGTAATGCCATTGGCTGATTCTTCTAGAGATTTGTAAACAAAAAGAGAAGGCAGATCAGCACATCTACAGTGCAGGGGAGCTCTGTCAGTATGGCTGCTATGGCAATATGTCTTTAATTACCTGAAGACATCACATTAATTAAAAACATGTACTGCAAAGGAAAGATCTAACTAAGTAACAACTGATGCATTATATATATATATATATATATATATATATATATATATATATATATAGTGGTCTGTGAATGTTTATTATTATATATTTATATATGCACCAATATTTCTTCTCATCTCTAAATTATCTTTTGAGAATATCTGTTGACCACTTCACGGAAACGTTTCAGCCTCTAATAAGAAAGGCCTGTGCTGTCAGAAATAATGAGGAGAGGAGACCAGGAAACAGAACTGGAAAGCACAAAGCCTCATACAGCACATGCTGCTGCTAAAGTCGTCTTAAATATGTTGTATGCTACCGTAAAAGCCAGTCACATGACCTAAGTGACCAGCTTCCACTGTAGGGAGCCTTTGTGCTTATTGAATACAGTATGTGAGATAAAACCTTTGAATTTTTTCCAAAAGAATTGTAGCTCCATCACTGACCGCAGAGGTTTGCAGCCAAGCGTAATGAGAATGAGAATTAGTGCCTCCAAATCTGAGACTATATGGTTCTCAGTCAGAAAAGGGTGGAATGTTTTCTCCAGGTTGGGAGTGGGATGCTTTCTCAATTGGAGGAGTTTAAGTATCTGGGGGTCTTGATCAGAAATGAGGAAGATTAGAGAGGGAGATGAACTGTCAAACTGGGGCAGCGTCTACAGAAATGTGCAATCGAGTAATGTGGTATTGATGAGTTGCAGTGAAGAGAGAGTTGAGCCAAAGGGCAAAGCTCTCTGTTTACCTATTTACCTATGGTTACTACCTGTTGGCAGCGACCACCAAAAAAAGACATTGTGGATACAAGCTGCTCATGAGTTTCCACCACATGGGGGCCGTGCCACCTGAATAGTTTAAAAAAGATCAGTCATTTAGGAGGGACTCGGAGTAGAGTTGCTCTTCCTCTGCATGGTCATGAGGTGAGGCTGAGGCTGAGGTGGTTTGAGCATCAAGTTATGGTGCCTCCACGACATCTCCCTGTGGAAATGTTCTGGGCATGTCCAATTGGGAGGGGGTTACAAGACAGACGCTGGACACACTGAAGAGATTACGCTACTTAGCTGGCCTGGAAATGCCTTGACATTCTTCCGTAAGAGATGGAAAAAGTAGCCTGGAAGAGGGAGATTTCTGGATGGATGGATGGATGGATGGATGGACCTACTAACGGACAGAGGAATAGATGCCAGAGTATGTTATCTGGTTAGTTTCTTTGCATATTCAAGATTGTGCAATTGCTTACATCCCACTTACTTCATACTAAATTTTGTCAAAAATCTGTATGTTCTGCTACTGTAATATATGGTTTTAAAAACAGCCTATACAGAAATAGGAACTGGCAAGACAATCAAGATGGACCAAACCAATATAGTAAATCACACACCAGGGAAAGTGCTTTCAAAATAAATGGAAACAAGAAATCAAGCTCTATATATAATAGGAGTGAAACAACAGAAGAGTACAAGTAAACCCTGACCAACACTTAACAAAAGAGGAAATCAAAGTAAATAACAAATAAACCCAAAATGAAAACCCCACATTAACTAGCAGTAAGTGATTCCTCTGAACTTTCTGTGAACACCATCAGTAGTCACATGAGGGCTCATCCAATCCCAAATCTATATGAGAGAAAGCTTTACTAAACTTTTACTCCTGGAAACAGTTACAAATATTTAACCAGCAGTGAAGCTCAGGGTAGCTTATTCCTTATCCTCGACGGAGCAGCCTGAGACTCTCAGAAATCAAGTTTTAATAAGATTTGAAATCCCTTTTTTATTTTTTTTTCTGTTTGAGGAAGTATTAACTGAGTGACACATTTAACACCCTTCAGCTACATGCCATCAGATTTAAATCTTTTTCCATTTGCATTGTGCGAAGCACATTTGCACAGAATTGACTGAGTGCTTTGGCTGGGACTGCCTCACAGAGATGAAAGAAAAACGCAGGGACAGAATGATGAGGAGAAACATAATAAAAGACAATCAGAAACAAAGAGCAGTACTGTGTGAGCATCACAGAGAGGAGCCTGCTTTTTGGCACTTAAGTGTAATCAGGTGGACAACATTTTTTATTAAGGATGTGGAGGTAAGTCATATGTTTGAAAAAAATAACACAGCTGCCACAAAACTAAGGTTCGGCACAGCTTGGGCAGCAAACACAACAAACACAACACCAGCACGTTCTCCTGTTTCTACCAGAAAGCACCGGCCCCGCGAAGGCCATCAAAAGACAGGGAAATGAGCGACAGTGATAGAATGGAGTGAAAATTAGAGAAGGAGTGAGAGATAACAAGGTGTTTATGGAAGACCCCGCACTGCAATTTCCCCCCGTCTCACATTAGGGTAAACAGAGCGCTGAGCTGAAAAGAGCTCATGGGGAAACGCTCTGCTGATAATGGCCATGATGGGAGACAATGATAGCAATCACGGTAGCCACAACAATCACAGCCAATTCTCCAGGGACTTTAAAACACCTCAGTGGTGTGTACTCGTCCATCAGTGTGTGTGTGTGTGTGTCTGTGTGTGTGCATACATACTGTAGTTTGGTATCTGTAATTGCCACAAGGTGAAATAGGTGAAAGAAGTGAAACGGCACTGAAAATGTTGACGCAAACAGCTGCTAATAAACTAGCTTCACCTGGAATTTCTTTAAAGCCTGATGACGTTCAGTGAAACAATAGACACCCTTGAAGGACAAGATATGCAGAATGGTTTATTGGTGCTGTCGCCTGCAGCGGCTGGTGGTCGGCAGTTTATGTTGGCGCTCGAAACAAAGTCAACACAATGGCCCATCAAAGCCAGTCAAAACCCTCAACTGATAATAGACCCTCAACCTAAAATCAGACTTCACGGATGTCTTAAAAGGAACCCTAGCTATTAAGACATGTAGGTCTTAAAAGATAAATGTTGGTATCAATTATAACAATGTGATATAAAAAACCTTGTTGATGTCTTCGTTTTTACGCTACGCTACGCCGGCTACGCAGGAGCCCACGCCGTAGCCTACGCCGTCTACGCCGTAGCCTATGAGCCTGCAACGCTCCGCCATCCGCTCTCGCCGCCGCCGGGATGGCCCGGGACTTTGACGAAACGGGAGGCGCAGACTTCGCGTCAAATAGGCAAGAACATCTTTATTTAATTTAATGACACCAGATCTGGCTGAGGTTTTTATTGTAGCATCGGTTATCTGCTAGTTGAAACGTGTGGTCTGTTAGTCTGTCTGAGTTTTATGGTTTGTTCATGCTTTATGGTGCAGTACTTTTTTTTTTTTTTTTTTTACTTTTTTGTAGGTGCGCCGTCACCTTAATGTTTAGCTGTGTTTTGATCTGTGTTTCTGGTGCGCCGTCACCTGTTTAGCTTTGTTCTCATCTGTTTCTGGGTGTCAAAACAGTGGACGGGGGCCAGCAGGTGCCACCGTTTGACGTCACTACCCAGAATGTAAACAACAATGGCGACCTACGAGTTAAATTATATTTTCAAATTTTATAAAAACGAAGACATCAACACGGTTTTTTATATCACATTGTTATAATTGATACCAACATTTATCTGTTAAGACCTACATGTCTTAATAGCCAGGGTTCCTTTTAAGTCTTAATGTCAGCATTTTGATGATAAAATGTCTCTGAATAAAGCAAAGGAGGATCAGAACTATAGACCTCCAGAAAAGGCTGAAAAACAAGCAAACAAAAAAAAGTAAAAATCATGCATCTGAATCTCCATCTAGAGTCACGTCACAGATCAATATCTTCTCACTTTGGTCATGTTCCATTTAAAATGTTCATGTCAAGCTGCAAACACGTAAACAAACCGTCCTAATCACATGATATTTTGGCAGAGGTATCAATGTTCCAGGTGAGCTGTGGATACGTTTGTGACTTCCCTCCAAAATCATGAATTATTCAATTTGGTCCAGTAAAACTTGTCAACGTACAGTCAAGTGAAGAAGAAAGTGCACTTCTGGATTGTCATGACATAATTAGGACATAAATAAATACATAAAGGCCCTTACCACATTTTAAAATTAAGGAAATGAGTATTGACAACCCATCAGTATTTATTTAACAAAAACCCGATCACTCCACAAGCAGTGCTTGCTAGACACGCCGCAGGATTCTGTAGCTTTTAGCGTATGTATAATGTATAATGACAAATATGTTTCAATAAATAGAACCTCATAGGATTGAAAGAGGAATTACCCTCTTGGTCATGGCACTGAGTATTTAAGTATAAAATAGCCGCAAATGCAGTGCAATCCAGTACAATTGTTGATGATATAATGATTTAAAAGGCTACTGATGACTGCAGATAGGAAGAATAGACTTGTATGCAGTACGTTGCAGTGAAACCTGCATGCAATGTTTTCAATAAGGATGTTATCAAATACTTATTTCTGAAAACACGGAATAAGAGATCTGTAATCTTGATTTTAAAACCAGACACAACATCTCAAATCAGGTCACATTAAGTTGGAACGGGTTCAACCTTAAAACTACAGACAATGAGTTCATAAACAGGAATGCCCTAACCATATGCTTCCTATCTCTGTTTAGTGGACCTAAGCAACCAGATGCTCCCATGACGACAATGTGCATCATATGACTCGTAAAAGTGACGCCGAAAAGACCCCGTCTCCCTCTCTCATGACGCCCTTTGTTGACTGTCCTGAAAGCCTATAAAATAATAGAGAAAATGTTTGTAGTGAACGTATTCCTGTCCTTTGTATTGCCTTTATTGCATTACACTGATGGAAGCCACATTTAAGACAGCCATCATCATTGTTTCATGGACACCTGAAGTGATGGCTATATAAAGCAGCGATAGGGAACATTTCCCCACTTTTACCTGCTTAACATCCATGCCCCTCTTCTCCTGCTTTCTAATTTCCCACCTGCCATCGGTAATCAAACAATTAGCGGTCATGCAGCAGAGACTTAAAAAAGCCCACTGGCTGCTTCGTCAACGGTAGCACTAAGGACACATTTGATCTGATAAAACACTGAGCAGTTGTGTCCTTCAGTCCCGACGGCTTTCACTGATCCAGGCATTTATCTAGGAGATAAATTCCACTCTTCAGTCATGGCGAACAGGTGAAAAGTGCACCAGAACGTCAAGTACTGCACATGCCTGCCATGAAAGGAGGTTCAAAGTCACAGGTGTAGATACCAAGAAAGGTTTTACATAACAGTCCAGGGCTCAGGTCTCTGAAGGTTGATCTCCTGCAGGTAATGGCTGATGGAAGGAATGGAAGGAAAAGAGAGGAAAAAGACTGTTGTGACTCCTCTGACAGGTACCAGCTCAGCTACATGGAGCGATTACAAGTACTTTAATTGGTAAATAGGGCTTCAAGTCCCATGTCCAAGGTAGAGTACTGTAGTAGAGATAGATGTCAAATAGATAGTCAAATTCCAAATGATGCATTTTGTCAGACAATTTAAACAAAGAACAACTAAACCCACAAGTAGTGGAGAAAAAGAAGGTAAGGCAGAAAACTTTTTTTTAATTAATTTCATTAAAACTGTTCTAGCTTCTAATTTCAAACTTGTCACAGTAATCAACACTTGTTGCCAACTAAAGTTTGCTCACACAAGAAGGTGACAAGGCGACAACTTATGCATATTCTTTCTTTTATTACGCACAGAGACAAGCCTTGGGAAGGTGTAATCCAGATAATTGAGTCAAAATTATTTGGATTATTATCTACCCCACATCTACCCCACATGGGCACAATATGTTTCAAATCTGTCTAATATGTAATCAAAAAAAACAACAACAACAACAACGAAAGACAAGTTCACCTGGACATGCTTCCAAGTTGATCCTTTTTTTTTCTACGCAAATCATATAAAATAATGCATTATCTGAATTAGATGTGAGAAATGTAACTGGATGTTGGTCTCCAATCCAGGATCAACGCTGAACGAGAGTAAGGAAGATTAGGACAGCCAAGACAAGCATTGCAGCACTGTGCTTCATTGTGGAATTAAAGGAAACCTCTCTGTTTTCCAACCTTTGACTGAAAAAAGAATAAAAACTAGACCAGTTATGAAACCACAAATTTGGGTCTGGGAAAATTATGCAGGAAATATGCTGCACAAGTCCACATGCCCATTACCAACCAAGCTCCTAATTCTGTCTCATACCAAGACATAATGCAAATCTTCGATTCCATCCCCTCATTACCACTGAGTGAAAATAAATGGACCCTTTTAGTTTTCTTCTGTAAACCATCTTCCTCATCATATCTGGATTATTTATGCCCTATTTTCCATTACAAAAAGTCTTTGCCTGGGTCACAAACTTCCACACAAACAGGCACGTACACACGTGAGCACAAAGTAAGGATTCAGGGCCCAGATGCATTGCAGAGCATTCAAACTATAACCAAGCATGTACATTTTCCACACACACAGGAGAATTTATAAAGGAGGAATTTACACGTTATTGCAAGTGGGAAAAAAATGCATGTATAAAAGTGATGTTTTTAATTAGTTTTTTATTATTATTATTAAAAGTAACTGCATGTTAAATAATTACAGCTATGTGTAACAGTCTTGGACAAGAATGCCCCCCCTGATAATACTGGACGACAGGGCTAATGTGTTTTCAGGAAGACAACAAATGTTTAGAAATCATTTTTCTGGAAAAGACCATGGTGTTTCAAGTGCAACTTTAGGCTTCCAAAAGATTCTAAAGAAAACACACAACGTACATGCCCCAACTGTACATCTGGGCTTCCCTGTGAGATCCATAAAGCTATGTAGGCTGTGCCTTCAATCGCTGCAGATAAAATGGGAGTATCCGGTTCTTCTCCAATGGTCCTGAAGCCGTTTTTCTTTGTAGGCTGATGCGCTTTGCAGCCAATCATTGGTAATCCAGCCATTTGTTTTTACCTCTGCAGATCCCTTTGTCCTGAATATAGAGTTCATTCTTTCTGTTCAGCATTTTTTGTTCTGTTTGTGATTCCAGATCTGAATCACCAAATAAAACAGAGCGTATTTTATCTACTTCCCTGATTAGTGTCTTAATTTCACATTCTGTACAGTTGTGCTGCTTTTTGGTTGAGGTTTTCATTTTCTTTCATTGTCTATTTACATAAGATGCAAACAATCTTTGTATATGCAAATGATTAAGTAGGGTCCATTCATGACCAAATGCGAAGGTAGAATCCACGTGCACATGTCTGCCTTTGTCTGATCCCAGCTCTCTCTGCTCTTTTTTCTTTAACGTTAACCATCTTTAGCAGCTGCACAGGTGACCGTGCCCTGTGCCTTTCATCACTGCCTAGTCACTAACTTTGTCACTCAAATGACTCAAATCTGGTCAAAGGAATGACGCACTCAAGTGCAACAAGCCCAACAGAATCACATTTTCAAAACTGTTGAGATGCAAGCATAGAGGAAAGGATGTTGCAACTCTGTTGAAACTTGAATGACAGTTCTACTTTAAAGAGCTGTCATTTACTCAAGCAGCCTCTATTATTGATTCTGTGTAATGATGCCTGTCACTTGTACATACTCTGTAAATGCAATAGCCTCCTGCACAACCTGGCTGGCTACTGCTTCTGCTTTTACCAAACATTCATGAAATAAAGCAGTGGTGGGTAGTGCAGTATATTATTCACTGGAATCATTATTAAGTTTGCAGTGTTGGCTAGCTCGTTCTGTCTAAATCGCATTATTACGTTTTTGGAAAGGTCCCCTCGACTTTAGCTGCTTTATGGAACTGGAGCGGCAAATAGGCCAAGTTACTACATTCCTACTCAAAATGGTAACACGGCGAGAAATGTCACATCCCACAGGAAACAGCAAGCTGTCGGCCAAAGGAGGCAGAAAATAATGCAGAGCAAATCAGACCCAAATAAACCCACACAAATATTTATTAAAAGCTCAGCAAAACAACATAACATGCAGCTGTCTCATCCTCAGCAGTGGTGGCAGCTATTGTTGGTGCATCACAGGAGATCACAATGCACACACAGACAAAATCACCTTCCTGTGAATTTTCTATAGACTTTCTGATGCCGATCTACTGTACATATCCCAGATATAAAATCAGCAGAGGTAAGAAGATAGAGAGAGGACTAAAAGTGGGAGAGCGATGGTGCCGCACTCACATGAAATGAAACTTTTTTTTTTTTTTTTTGGCAATAGCAGCACATTTCAGAGAGAATCCTTTCATCAGCTGAAGCTGATCCCTCCTCCCTTTTCACTCACTTTTTATAAAGCTGCGGAACAATAAAACCTTTTCATCATGGCGAGGAAGAGACGGCAGAAATCCTGTTGTAATTATAGCTGGTCGGCTTGGGATTCGTCTTGTGCTAAGCGATCACACCCTTCACTCTGTAGGCCCCAATTACTGTAGACCACATATCACATTTCCTTGATTCTCAAACTGAGGCTTTTTTTTTTATTCATTAACTCTATTATAAAAATATTTTAAAAAGGAGGGACGACTGTAGTCTTTGCTGGTTTAACAAAAAAAAAGGAGGAGAACTGCACGGTTTCACATTAACGCTTCCAGCTGGCCAATTATCATCACGGTCATTTGCAGGGGGGAGACCAACGCATTAGAGTAGCTTCCGCACATTTCATCCATTTTGTCCCTCCCCAGAGATAACTGAGATTAAGGACATGACCCTTGTTTAACTCCATTTTATGCCTACTCCCTTAGTCGAGTGATCAGCTACAGTACAAGGACACTGAAGCAGCGCAAGCACGTATCACTTTGTATTTGTCTGTAGTGAAGGAAAATAATGGACTGCTTTATGGTTTGTAGTAACATCATCAGAGATGTACTTGTAAATCTCAGGTGAACTTAAATCTGACAAGCGGCACATCACATGGTGCAAGACGGAGAAATAAAACTTTAAACATCTCACTTAGGAGTTTGCACTCCGCTTGTAGAGGCAACCGCTCAGCAGTTGTTTTATCTTTAAGCGAGAGCAAAAACACCGCACACCGTGTACTATGTGTTGTGATAACGTGCTACTGGAGTGGAAATGACAAGAGTGGCTGTGTGGAGAAGGACAGGGAGGATAATTGTGTTACCACTGTCAAAGTGTCGTCAAAACCCAAACACGTTTCACTGCGTTGTTCCCATGTGGTGCCTGGTGTACATTATTAAAAATGACAAGAGTCTTGTTGGTTCAATTTGTGAGATATCATTGTTGTGGCATCCTCAAACACAGTCAGGCATCTATCAGTACTGCGTCTGTTCGCATTCACAAGTCGAGAAATAGAGAAAAAGAGTAAGTGGCTGAATCTTTGTAATGTTAATCAAGAGCCATAAAACTTTAAGTAACATCTACACCGCCTTCATAAACACAAATGTGGCAAATTCCTTCCTCTGTTTCTTATGACGGATGACATCATTACACGCCCTCAAACTCGCAAAAATACTTTTCATTGACTTTCAAGGCTGTATTAGCCACAAGTGGGCAAAGAAGAGAAACAAAGAGCAATCTTGTGAATCTGGCTACATTTTTGTGACATGAAAGAAGCTGTGAAGAGCCCGTTTACTGCTGATGTTTTTCCTTCTTCTATTCAAAATATTCCTCCCCTCTTTCTTCCATACTCACACTCATCTTATATTGATATTTTGCTTCAATTCCCTTGCTGCCTTTTGTGTATATCCTCCGGCACTGTCAGTCATTCTTTAAATAGCATCTGTACCTCTCTTCCAATGCTCTCTGTCCTGTAAAGTGCCTGCAAGACAAGTACGGGCTGCACAGTCCCACTGTGTATTAACAGAGCGGAGGCATCAGCATTTCAATGTGTATTTGAATATGATCTCAGCAGCTCTCTGGTTTCCCTGTAGAGTAGCTAGATTTATCTCATTCATCCCTTTATGTAGTAACATTAGACCACAGGGACTACCCGAGTGCGAGTCATAAAATCTCTAGGAGAGAATTATGTCCATAAAGAACAGTTGAGATGGTAGAAAAGTAAACAAGAGTTCATGGCATTTGCCACAATAACTTTCTCTTTTTAAGTCTGTTTTAAATGGTTCAAATAGTTAACATTGGTTAACTACATCTCAAAGCAGAGGCACTCCTGGGTCAGATGAATAAAAATATGTCGTTTAATGACACTGAAACACAGAGATAGAAGTGTGCACATGCTTTTTTCATATTAATGAAGCTGCACTGGTTCTGTTGTAGAAATTGCAATCACAGAAACAATCCCTAAGCCCAGATTAATTTTAAGACTCGAAGAAACCAGTAAAAAGGCCCAATTTAAAAGACTGGGTTGATGCGGTGGTGGAGACAGTTTCTTACAAGTCCAAGTTAGCATCCATTATTTATTTGAACCCTTTGTCCAAATTGAGGAAATGTGATTGTGGTTTGTCCATCTAATGTGTCCTTCAGCTCTGACTGTCCATCTGTCATTCATTTGTTGTCAAAGTTGACATCCCCCTTCTCTCTGCCCTCATCAAATACTCTGTCAAATACATTTTTTTAAATGTTTTTAATCAAATCATCATTGCAATAACATGTTGACAAAATGTGCGAGACGCACATTTTGATGTTTAACACACCTGGGTGCACGTTACGGATCGGGCGAAGAAGCTGCCAAAGAAATGGCATAAATTGCGCCAAAATTACACGATTAATTCAAAATGGCCGACTTCCTGAATTTATGATGATTCTCATCATAAATTCTTACTTTTCAATGCTGTTTTTTTTTTTGTAAAAAAAATGAGCGCATGTTTTTATGAGTGTTTTAAGCCCTGCGTGTTCTGGTTTCCAAAACTCCAAAGCCAAGTATACATTTTGCAAAGTAGCCCAATATCTGCACCTTCCCACCTAGTTTCAATACAGGCCACTAGTGCCAAAACCACATATGCACGTGATATTCATAAAACTGAAGAACATGCCTAGTTGTTTTTTAATTTCCTCTGGATAGCGAGAGGAAAAATGAAAGTGCCTTTGAAAGATGGTCTTCTGACGGATGGCAAGTGCCTCATAGACAAAGATGGCAAAAATGGATAACGATTCAAAAGGAACATCCAACAAAGTGACACCTGAACTTAGATCTGTGGGATCGAAATACATCAGTAAATTAGTTTTTTTTTTAAAGAATCAAAATACAAGAAAAAGTTAAAAAGAAGCAGTTTCCAGGTGACTGAGAAGGCCCTTGTAGGCTTGATTAGACTTTTCAGCAACAACAGTCCATGAATATATACATAGAGATATAATACACTTCAGCCACACTGATTAAGACCAGCCTGTTTCAGGCTTCTGCTTAGGGCTGGGCGATATATCGAGATTTTAATATATATCGATATATTTTCAAACGCAATATGGTACGAGACAATATCGTTTATATCGATTAAAAAATAAATTAAAAAATAATAATTTTTTTTTATGATTTTGATATAGCTTATTTTGTGCTAAATTGACTTGAATGTTTTATTTGAGATTTGCACAAATATTTTGTTATTTGCACAACTGTCAACCTCAGTGGAAAAGTCTGCCTGTTACTTTCTACATTGTATTAATTGCACAGTGTATTTTAATGTAATTGTTATGCAGGAAAGGGATATTTGTTTTATTTTATTCAAGAAGCATTTTTATTCTATATATGCAGGCAGTTTATTTTTATTTCATTTGTTTTATACATTTTGATATTGTGCAGACCTCTGTTAATAAACCTGTGTGACATTTGGCACGAGGCTTTGTATTAAAACTGACTGTTTTTTTTAAGGGTTTGCCTCAGAAAAAAATGAAGCTAACAGAGATGCTATGCTATAATGCTTTGGGGGAAACCCCAATTATGGCACAGAAAAAATATCGATATATATCGAGTATCGCCATTCAGCTAGAAAATATCGAGATATGACTTTTGGTCCATATCACCCAGCCCTACTTCTGCTCTCAACTTACAGACAAATGAACTCTGATAATCAAGTCATTGTATTGGTGCAAAAAATTTTAACTTTACTCAAGTTTTTTGAGAGAAGCCCCATGTGGGCAAGAGCATGTGTGTCATACATCGTGAGATCAGTAGAAGCCTAAATCTCCCACCAGGGAGGGGATTGGTGCCGATAATCCATAAAGCCCATTTTCTTCTACAAGTTTGAGTCCACTTGCCTTTAGAAGACACATATGCTGAAAATCAACGCAAAGTTGAGTAATATGATAAAATAGTTCCATCCAAGATGGGCTTCTTCCAAGTGTTTGCATCAGGCACTACCAGGGTCTTCACAGTACCCAGACCAAAATAACTTTGAACACATTTTCCTTATTTTATACACATTATCTTTTGGCAGAATGTTGCTGTAGCACACGATTTGGTGACCCACCACGTTATTAGGGCATGTTATGCTTTTTTCCCTTGATTTGTAATCAACAGCATTTTGTTATTCATATTTTGCTGTAAAAAACAGTAGCTGGATGTCATGTTGGCAAAGTATCTGTAAACCAGGCTGTGAAGATTGATTTAATTGGACTGTCACTTTCAATTCTCAGTGTCAGACCCAAATGGAAATAAAAAAGTATATGTAGAGTGGAAAGTAAAAAGATGGAAGAGGATCCAGATGAATGACACAGGACGAAGGTGTGACAAAGTCTTTAGTGGAAATGTTCTGAAAAAAGTAAAAGTGCCACAAAAGCAATTGCACCGTACGTTGCGCGGCGACGCGTACCCTACGCCGTAGGCTCTGCGTCGATTTAACGCAGAACCATAAATCCGGCTTTACACAAAAACGTCATCAACGGGAATTTATCATTTTTACCGCGAGATGACAAATTCTTACCGTGGGGAATTTTTTTGACGGTTTATCGTGAACGGTAAAATATCGCCCATTCCTAGTAGACACAGGCCTCAACAGGAGTAGACACAGGACTAAACACAGAAGTAGACACAGGACTAGACACAGGGGACGGGCCAATGACACCACAACAGTGTCTTTTCTCTTTAAGCCCATGTCACAGTATACAAAATCACTATAAACTTCCTGCTATCCTTGCTTACACATCAAAACGTGACCACCATTTCTGAAAACATTTGTTCAAAAGAGTGGATTGTTAAAGAGAAATAGTAGTTTTATGAGACTAGAATTCCAAACTGGAGAGGAAACTATTTAATTTCCAATTCGTCAAAATATGTTTGGGCAGCATAAAAATATATAAAAATAAAATATGTTTGAGCAGCAAATTAAAAGATGATCTCATTTATGTGATAGGCATAAGGGAGCGGTGTATATACCCCCTTTTTACTTCAATGTTTTACCTGTTCATGACGTAGCCATCTTTCCTTTTGCTACACCGAATGCTTGCTCCTCTTGTACAAACTTCCCTCACCAGTTCTCAGTTCCTCCTAATCTCTGCCTCGCTGTCCTACACTCTCATGATCGCACTCATCACCTCTCTTCCTCGCTCTGTCATCAGTGACCGGTCAAGGTCAGAGGTTTTTATTTTTAGCCATCCAATAACAAAACAGCTTGTCCTGTCCGACACAGAGAGACACTTTGAGTGTGAGCATCCGTTCCCCAGAGCACTACAGTATTTAAACCGAGCGCACCAGTGCGTCTCCCCAGACGCCCTCGCAATCTTCGTCACATCTCTGCTGTCACGGACACGGTAGCCACGGCAGCCACGGCAGCCACGGCAGCCACGGCAGCCACGGCGGTGTAAACAACCCACAGCCCAGCCGGGTCGTCTATTTCAAAAGCATGCAGCAGCTTTGCTTAGACTGGTGAGGAAAAATATTTCTACCGCTTCACACTTTAAATTCAGTCCTGTCTGTACCATTTTGCAAATGCCACGGCAAGAATGGTAAACTCATTTTCACCTAATTGTGAAATAACACATTTATAACTCAAAAGTAAGATAAAAACAAATACACCATTTCCCCGGGAAGTGGTTCACTTCCACATTACGTTACAGAATAGCTAGATTTAAGCCCCATTCTGTGACTTCAGACCAATTTATAAAAAGTATTATCAGTCATATTCTTGGTAATGGAATGAAATTGAGATGAGGAATGATGAGTTTGATGGTGCGCAGGGGAAATGCAAAAGAGGAAGTTTGACACAAAGCGTGATCCACATTAGAAAGCATAAAGAAAGACCTCGAACTGTGGGTAGTAGGAATGGGTGATATTTTACCGTTCACGATAAACCGTCAAAAAAATTCCCCACGGTAAGAATTTGTCATCTCACGGTAAAAATGATAAATTGAGGAAATGAGAAAGAAAGAAAGAAAGAAAGAAATGAGCCTGAAAGAAAGAAAGAAAGAAAGAAAGAAAGAAAGAAAGAAAGAAGAAAGAAATGAGCCAGAAAGAAAGAAAGAAAGAAAGAAAGAAAGAAAGAAATGAGCCTGAAAGAAAGAAAGAAAGAAATGAGTCTGAAAGAAAGAAAGAAAGAAAGAAAGAAAGAAAGAAAGAAAGAAAGAAAGAAAGAAAGAAAGAAAGAAAGAAAGAAAGAAAGAAATGAGTCTGAAAGACAGAAAGAAAGAAATGAGTCTGAAAGACAGAAAGAAAGAAAGAAAGAAAGAAAGAAAGAAAGAAAGAAAGAAAGAAAGAAAGAAAGAAAGAAAGAAAGAAAGAAAGAAAGAAAGAAAGAAAGAAAGAAAGAAAGAAAGAAAGAAAGAAAGAAAGAAATGAGCTTGAAAGAAAGAAAGAAAGAAAGAAAGAAAGAAAGAAAGAAAGAAAGAAAGAAAGAAAGAAAGAAAGAAAGAAAGAAAGAAAGAAAGAAAGAAAGAAAGAAAGAAAGAAATATTCCCGTTGATGACACTTTTTGTATTGGTATTTTTTTTATCGTTATTGGGTTAAATGCCAGAAATTATCGTGATACATTTTTTTGTCCATACCGCCCATCCCTAGTGGGTAGTACTGTTTCCTCCAAGCTGCGATTTCTCTCTTTTAGAGCAGTGGTCAAAAGCTGTTGATTTAATCAGTGTGTATCAGTAACAATCTCAAAAAAATTATCTGTTCCAGTTGGAAGATGGGAAAGGGTGAGAAGCAGGATTTGTTGTTGTTCTCTTTCTTTTGTGTTACACTGTCAGTCTGTACAACCAGGCAAAAAGTACTTGGTGGAGAAGAGGAGGATGTGCAGAAGCAGAACCTTTTAAATTTTGGAGCAGAGCCAGATCAGTTTCATTACAAGTGTGAAATAGGGTACTGGCCTTGGCAGAAAAAATGCTCTCCAAGTTCTCTGCTAATTTTTACTGACAATAGATTTTCCAGCTCACGGGTTAAACAGATAATCAGTCGGTACACCTGTTTAAGTGAATAAAAGCACTTATTGAGCCGCTGACATTTTTTTGACACAACACCAAATATAGATTGAAAAAAGTGAGTGCAAAATGTGGTCAAGGTAAAGGCCACCGCACCCCATTCAAACAGCATGGTGTGACTGTGACCACAACTGCTAAAACCGTGAAGAAGGTCGGTTGAGCTCATTGAAACTGGTTGCAGAAAAGAACACGTACCCAGGCTGAAAACACATGCGAGATGACATGATGTATTAAAGAAAACAATCTGCCTGCACCATATATTACAACCCAAGGTGCGGAAGACCTTGAAAAAGAAGCCAAAAAAAAAACATTCTTAAGAATTACAGTGGGGGGTTTTCTTCTTTTTTTGACAAGAATATCCTTCCTACTAGAAAAATGTCAACTTCCTGGTAAGTTACCTGAGCTCTGTGATTACAGAATGAAAGTTAAGGTTGCTTTGCTACTTCTGGCACAGACTCTTAAATGTGTGTAATATAAAAACAATTATATACAATACAATGAACAAAGAATTTCCCAAAGCATGGTGGTGGTGGGGTGTACTTGTACTTGTACAGTATTGGAAAACTCTTATACTGTACCACTCAATAATGGATTAAACATTTCATTTGGAAGTTCTTAAAAGTGATTGAGTCCCAATCCTTATCCATTGAAACATTCATGGAAAGATCTCAACACCACACTGGAAATCTGAAACAGTTTGCTCAAGAAGAGCATCCCAAACCAATCCAGTAGTGAAGCTTGGTTAGGACTAGGAACTGCCTCAAAAAAGATGTACTACAAGATAACAGAACAAAAGCTCCAGCAATGCTATTCTAGTATCTGTTAACGAAATTGAAAGTAACATCTTTTTTTTTTTTGCCATTTCTCTAACATCTGTCAAAGCATCAGAGGTATGACTATTATATCCACCAATGCAGAAACAGAATTTTAACCCAAAATTCTTCTTTTCTACTTTGTTTTAATCATAACTACTCAATAAAATGGAAAATTGTTCTATTTGGAAATGCTTTTCAGAAATGTCATATATCTTTTTTCACTACATTGCTTTTTCTACTTTTTTCCTACTTATTTATAATCTTAAAGGAGCTTGAGGCTCCTTTTAAGAAATGAGACTCTCTAGCGCCACCCTTCACCACGACGGCCGTCGGGGGTACTGCAGCCAACAGTGAAGCCGGCACGGGAGAACGGGGAGAACGTGCATGCAGCGTCATGTGACGTCACATCCACCGCCCAGCGCGGGAAATTCGGGACCGAATTGCAGCACATTTTGCAGCAACAGCCTGTTCAAGGCAAAGGAGAGATACACTAGAGGGCTCATTCTTTTGGGTTTGGAACGCTTCATCTGACATTATTACTAGAAAACTTAAAATGTATACGGATTTTTTTCATAAATCCTGCCACAATCCGGCCTCAAGCTCCTTTAAAGGAACATGCTTTACATTAGCCTTCAGCAATCAAAACTGGAAAGGACAGTTGACTTTGAGGTCAAACCAACTATGATACGTGAAATCCTACCAATAATCCTGTGGGATTCAAGTTAACAGCAAATGCAGGTGAGGATCCTCTGGTTACTGTTGTCAGTTTTCTGTTTGTATGTGTCATGTCTAATATCTGTCTGTCTGTGTGTCTATCTGTCTATCTGTCACACACACACACACACACACACACACACACACACACACACACACACACACACACACACACACACACACACACACACACACACACACACACATACATACATACATACATACATACATACATACATACATACATACATACATACACATATACATATATACATACATACATACATACATACATACATGGTCAACACTGCATCTGTACATCATTCCCTACATAAACCTGGCAATGGAGATGGTGGTATTGCATGCTCAAGTAAACATGGGATTTTCCCTGTCAAGGATTTCATTCATATTGCACTTGTCAGGGGATTATTTGATCTCTTAGCCCTGCCCATAAGCTAGGAGCCGAGAAAATCCCTTATATTCCACACGGTCTACCGCAACTCATCCTTACTCTAGCTTCTTATAATACTTCTGCGAGCGGCTGAAGCTGGCATTTCAGACAAACATCCCATAGCCGGCCGCCTGGGCCCACAGCCAGGCGCTCTTAAACACTTCACCCCTTCTTCTGGCTTCCTTCACTGCTGAAAAGATGTGACAAATTGAACAACATATTTCCCAGACCTATCCAATTAACTTTATAAGTGGGTTGTCAAGAAGAGTGGAGGGGGTTGGGAAATTTTCCATCATTTACAAATGTTTGAGTTACTTTAGATCAGCACAAAATACATCATTTTTGGATATACATCAGGCATAATATTTATTTCAATATGATACCAGGAAAGCGGCGGTTATATGTCCTGGGATTAAAAGAAGAGATAAAGAATCCATTGACAGAAAACAGAAGTGGCAGTGGTGTTCATTGTCATCAAGAATAGTACTTAGACTGGAATTAGTTTTACAGATTTATGTCAATTAGAGAAAATATCAGGTTTTCCTAGAGCTGTCCATGTATGGAGGTTGGGGAATGAGGGTAGCTTGAAACCAGTTAAGCTTGATCCCAGATGTTAAGAGAGCAAGGGAGAGTGAGAGCCAGCTGTTGAAAGATTAATACATGCTGCTGAAAATGCTTTTAGAGGAACTCACCCCAATGGGGGTAGAAAGGCATTGATTTTCTTGTTGGAGCCGTAGCTGTCGTTTGGCAAGATTGTGATCTGTAAGCAAAGCAGGATTTTCATGATAACAGCCCTGGCCTCAGAATGACCCGTGAAGTGTGCTGGCTGAAGAGGAATGTATTTAGCAGCCTGGATCAAACGCATGTCTCCCTCTGCTACAAATGCAGTTGTCTTTTTGGGCGTTGGCCAGACTTCAGGTGAAGAGATCGATGATGGATAAAGTGACATAATAGATCGATAACATTGATGGTATTTTTTTAGGCAGCCAGGAGGAAAAGATTGTCCGTTTGTCTGTATGTCATCCAGTGTCATCATAATGCAGAAAGGAAAATCATGACACGTCACACAGATCTATACTGTTTTCACTCTTGTAGGCTCCAAAAGTTTAACAGACAAGAGAGACCGGACGGATGCAGCATTAATTCACAAAGAAATATAATATACTGTATAAGTGCTACAGTGCCTCACATTCTGATATATAGCATCAATCACATACGTTAGGAACAGATAGAGAAAAGCAGATGTAGTTCAAGCTAGAGGATATTGGTCATGGACAGACACAAAGATTTACAGGACCCAAAGAGTGACATATAAAGTGTGAACAAGCAGCAGACTGCCTGTGATCAACCCACAAACACTCACACGAAGCACATACTGCTGCATGCAAATCCCAGGGAGCCGACCCATCGCTCCTGGCAGCAAATGCTGGTAACGGCCCTGAAAGGAGCGAAAAAGCGTGGTGGACACCCCGAGCAAGAGGCCAGGAACACAGTTGAGCTGAGCGTGGCAAATCTGGACTGTAAGAATTAGAAATTAGTGGTATGAGATTGTGCAATAAGGTGTGACACATGGGCGTGTGTGCGTGTGTGCGTCGAGGCGACGCAGACCACACGCAGACGGAGAGGGCTGTGATTGGTTCGCTTGGAAGCAACGGTTTCCGGTTTCCGGTTTCCGGTTTGAAGCAGTCGTGAACTTTCAGGGCTCTTTTCTTCGTTTATGTGTGATTTTTTTTATTTTGTTTTTTTGCACAATAGTTGTCCTTATCTCTTTGATTTACTGTGACTGGAAAAAGTCGGATAAACCATTCAGAAAAAGATCACTAACTAGCGGTCGCGGGGGGTACTGCACCGCGACCAAATGGAGAGACAGAGAAGTCCGAAGGGTTCATGGCGGCGTCATGGCTGCGGCATGTGCTCTGCGTTGGTGTGACGCAGAACCTTAATTCAGCCTTAACTCAAGAGGACTAAAAGACCGTAAAGCTACATTTACATCCATCAATTCTTCACAACCAGGGGCCTCATCTATAAAGCTTGCTTGCGCAGAAAAAGCGCCTGAAAGTTGCGGAAGCCGCCATCTACGCAAAGCCTCGGATCTAAAAAGAAAAAACTAACCGAAAAATCTGCTTATCTTTACGGCAACTCGGACCCTCCCA
Organism: Cololabis saira; assembly: GCF_033807715.1. Classification (NCBI taxonomy): domain Eukaryota; kingdom Metazoa; phylum Chordata; class Actinopteri; order Beloniformes; family Belonidae; genus Cololabis; species Cololabis saira. The sequence continues at coordinate 17,024,164 of NC_084590.1, read as the reverse complement.
TAAGAATTTACTTAAGACACGGGGAACTGGCGACGCAGGCTGTGAGGTGGTGAAATGAAGCCAGATGCATGTCATACTCTTAATAATGTCATCACATATCACAACATATGTCAGACTTATAATAAAATAGTGCTGATAACGGGGCAGGCGGCGGGGGGGGCGGGGGGTGTGACTGCCGCTCCGAGCCCACTACTCAACGCCGAAGAGGAAAAAAGAAAGTGTTCTGATTAAAATAAGGAAAGTTGGACTATATAACAATTGCGTTCATAAGGATAAAGTTTTAAAAAAAATAAAAATTAAAGAAATAGTCCCTTCTCCCCGTGTGTATCTGCCTGTCATGCACGGGTACGTGCGCTCATGTTGTTTACTTTTAAGCCGGAATTATGGTTCTGCGTCACACCAACGCTGGGCCTACGCCATAGGGTCCGGCGTAGGTTGAGCGTCGCCGCGTACCCTACGCCGTAGGCTCTGCGTTGGTATAACGCGGAACCATAAAACAGCCTAGAGCAGCTCTGAGGGGAGACGGGAGGGAGGAGGGGGAGCGGGGGCTGCCGGGCCGCCGTCCCGAGTGTCTTGATGATTTGCTGAGCCTACCGTTAGTTTTTAAACTGTAAAAAGTGGGGGGGACAAATACATCATTTTGAAAAGTGGGGGGGACATGTCCCCTCTGCCCCCAGTGGAAATTGCGTCGTGCGATCGTGGCACTAATGGGCAGCAACAACGTGCTGCCACTCACTCGCTTTATTTTATACTATTTATATACTTTTTCTACTTTTACTGTGACCACCAAATAATCTCGTTTCACTGTCCTCTCTCCACATCATCCACAACATCTAGATCTCAGATCTCAGCGAAATTCAGTGGCTCGACACGTTCATTCATTCTGACGCATTCATCCCTAACAGGCTGCAGGAAGCCACTGCGCATGCTCAGTAGGCTCATCCATATGGATTTATGGGCATGTTGAGGGCGGGATATGGGGCGGATTCAGCTGCGCAGCTTTCCAGGTGGACTGTGATTCATAAAGGGAACATTGCGTGGAAGTGTGCGTGCACACGGTTTTATAGATCCAGATTTTTTTTGCGCCCGCCATTTTCGGCTTTTGGGCGTACGTGCACTTTTAGTATGAATCCTACGCACTCCATTTTAAATCAGGCCCCAGGCCTTTGTTTTCACTAAATCTTCACACAGAACACACAATGCCTTCTATGTTCGGCCACGGCTTGGTTACAACTCCATATCAGAAATAATTGAGAAAATATGTGAATTGTGAAGAAAATAAAAAACACTCTCAGCCATGCAACCACTATAACCCAATATATTTTAAGTTTATCCATGTGAACAGGCCTGAAATTCAAAAATGGGTGTAATTCGACAAATAAAGTTATACAGGGACAAAAAAAAGTTTTTCCCCTAACTATTTCTGATCTGAGATTGGTGGATTGTAACTGACACTGCTGCACCACTAAGTCTTGTGTTGGATCTCAGTGATGGCTTGCAGTACAGATTGTCAACATTAAAAATACATTTCAATGCCACTGAACAGTGGCATCGAAACCTACTGTACCTTAGACAAAAATGGCCCAATAAAACCAGCTTTGAAAAGCCTGCATTGACCGACCCCCTAGAGCAACAGAAACAATCCTCGCAGTCACACACACAAGTCCATCCCATATCTATTCACCCATGTGACTTTATGGACACCCCCCTCTTCATAAACCCAGGAGATGGAATGGTAAGGAAGTAGAACGACTCAGAGAGAATTGCTCCAGTAAAACACAGTTGCCTAATCTCTTGTGACCGGATCAATTTTATTTTATTTTTTTGCATTTAAATACTGTCTTTCACCTTCTTGTGGTATTTTATGAACTGGATTTGATGTATTAGTTCTTAATGAACTGTTCTTCGTGTATGATTCTGTAAAGCAGAAAAAAAATGTAATCACAACCTGTATTCAAACTTGTGCTTGTTTTTATTTGACAAATCAGGCAAATATTCTGTCACAAAAAAAAATGCTTTTATTAATGTATTCCTCACTTCTTCATTATAAAGCCCCAGATGAGCCTCTTGCTTTCACTGTTTTAAACAGTGCAACAGGACCGAGGTTTTAATCTTAGGTAACTGGTTAACTGTGGCTCCACATTTCATCATGCAATCCTTGAGAATTAGGACAAAACTAGACAAGAGCAAGTTTGAATGCTAAAAGACCAAACCCAAGCTGTCGAAGGCTTACTTGCAAGCAGCTGAGAGCCCCCTTACACATTTGAAAGCAAAGCCAATCCAACAGCCATCTCATTGGGAATGGAAACCATGCTTTTAAAAGAGCACCAAACAGAGCATAATAAGCGTGGCCTACTTCAGAACCTGTCTGTTTTGTAATAAGACATTTTCAATATTTCATGTTGTTTCTTCGCTTCAGCATTATACCATACAGATAAAGTTGTTCTTGCTCAAGGCATTTACTTCAAGACGCTGTAACCTACCTTACCAAATATGCAGTTTTATGCTTAAACAATGCAAATGCTAACCTTAAGACTTTCACATATCTCAATATGGGCTGCTTGTTTATCTGTGTAGTTGCACACATTTCTGACCACCTTTCTGAGGTAAATGGATTACTAAATTACAGGCACGCAGGCCTAAACTCTACTGCCAATCATTTTAACAGTGGCTGATTACATAAACTCATATCAGTCCTCTTAAAGTGTTTTGTCTATTGCATCATTTATATAATTTTTTTTGAATGGTCTAATATCAACAACATTCTATCATCAATTTACTTACTCTTACTTTAAATAAGCAGGATGTTTTTCTGTGTCTCTGAAACTCAAACTCACTTACTTTAAACTATTTGAACATTTACATTATTCTTATTTCTGCATGAAATTGTGCCTAAATGACTTAAATTATGTTATAGCTGTATTTATTTTTGAACTGGACCATCAACAAATCTCACCCATAAGCAACACACTGTGGGTGTTAACGTGTGTTATTCAGTGATATCGAACAAGTGAAATTTACTGCTTAATAATGGTGTAAGCACCACATGACAGAATTGTTGTTCCTACAGATTAATCTCGTCCATAAAGGTGTTCAGCATTCTGTGATGAAAGGGTATTTTTTGCTGAAACCACCCTTTCCCAAGTGTGCAGCTGTCAAACACAGAGAGCCACAGATGGTACATTTCCACTGAGAAACAACTGACTGCTGGTTTCTCAAAAATAAACGAGTTATTCACTGGGACATAAGAAGAAAAAATAAAATCACTTTTTCTCTTCTTGAGTGTGTTTCTTTGAAGTCCGTTAAAAAACTCAAAAACAGCTTCCCTGTTTCTATCTTCACCACACTTCCCATCTTGCTGCATTTCCTGTATCTCATAGGTGGATACTAGGACTTAGCTGTAACATTTATCTTAAAACATATGGCTCTACCCCCTGAGCAAAGAACCAAAGATGTTAAAAATCAAGGTATTTTACCAAAGCATGTTACACACATTTCATTAAGACCACAGGAAATCGTGCCTCTTCTAAAAAAAGATTGTGTCTCCTTTAAATTCTATACACATATTTGCATAAAAACTCAACAGACAGCAACTTTCAAACTCTTTTCTGCTGCCCTTTTCTTTTACAGCTCTCCATATACATTTGCATCTTTTTTCATATATATGTATAAGGTAAGATCGTGCAAGGTAAACATATATCACTCCCTTATAGCGACCCCCTTATCACTCCCTTGCCGTTGATAATGGCAAGGGAGTGATATATGGCATAGGTTCATGATCATTGCACAGGGAGACAGCATGGATGAAAGCACGAATGCCGATGGAAAACTCTCCACCCAACCGAGGGTAAGTAATTTGCCACACGATGGAGCGTGGCAACAAACATCAAAATATACACACAAAAATGAAATAAACAAACTGGAATAAGTTAAATAATAAGTTGAAAAAAGATGGGGCCAATGCAGAGATGAAGAAGAGAATCAACAGTGTGGAAGTGTTTATGTGCATTTGTACATGACTGTTTAGACTCGAACACCTCTATGCGTGTTCAGCGCTCCTGCAAAAGCAGCAAGGGAATCCTGTCACTGCTCAAACGCACAGAGTGACACTCATTGAGACTGAGAGAGACTCTGGGGGCATTTAATACCAGGGTGTCTGAAATAACACACACACACTTGCACACAAACAGCCATTACACAACATCTTGAGGATCAGGTGGCCTGCACTCGAGTGCCTGAAAATACCACCTGGGAAAAGCCACACAGCTACATATAATCTATTTGTTTTTGGTCCATAGCAGATAGAGGACTCACTGATATTTAAGAGGTGCATTTCTGTATGTCTCTGTATGTGTGTTTAAATAATAGGAAGAGAAAAGCAGCAGCTGTGTGTATTCAAGCAGCATAAAAGTGTCATTTAGAGATGTATACAGGATTAGGAAAAGGATATTTTCTTGAATTTATGAGGCAGAGATGGATGATTTCATATCTCCTCATGTTCTCAGCTGTCTTGTGAGAATTTGAAAAAAAATGGTAATGGCAAAACAACTGAGGCAGATCATTTGTAACTTTAAAGATGAACTTGAATTGGCAACATAAACAGAGGGACATATGTAGTATTTGGTCTGACTTCACCAACAGTTGCTGGGATCAAATAAGCTTTAAAACTAATGTATTTATATTAGTCAAACTTTGTTTTGGTGTTTTATTTTATTTTGTTTTGTTTTTTCCCTGTGATAATGGAAAGGAAAGGGATGTCTCTGTTTCCTCTCAGATCTCATGTGTATGTGTCTCACAAAAACAACTAGGAGGCTGAAATCCCTGATATCTGTTTAAGAGGTGAAACATAAGTAAATCCATAAAAACGTTGGCGGAGACGTGGACATGTCACATTAAAACAGAGAAGAAAGGCACCGGATCTGCAACAAATCTCCTGAAAGAAAGGGCTATGCTGTAAGTACAGCTGCTACACGCAGCGAGATACACAAAAGCAAATAAATGCTCGCCTACCGCTGCTACCACCTAACTAGAAATGTCAAATGTTACAGAAACACACACACAAATGTGCTATTTAGAAGTGGAACCAAGGTCTTTAATGTATATGCCATCACATAATGTGGTGTTGAAGAGCTTGTGCTCATTTCATCTGATCTCACAATTTGTAAACTCATGCAGCCCGATTTCATGGCAAAAGATGAAATAGGCACAGAACACAAATCATATGCCAATGGACACAAACTGTGTCTTTCCTTTTTTTTTAAACAATCCCCACCATAACTTTCAAAGGACGATACTTCAGAGGGATTTTTCTTTCATGTCTCTGCCATGTTTTGTATCTTTAGCAGGCAGGGTTGGACTTGTCACCTAGCAACCCAGTTGCAACAGAGGTTATGAAAGGTGTTTTATTGCCTAAACCAACGTGGATAGTTTTAAATATCTAAATCTAATGAAACAGAAGCTGAAAAAAGAAGTGACTTTTCAAACTACAGTATACATAGTGGGGTGGATAGAGGAAGAACACAAGCTTCCGTGTTGACTGTCACGTGTAAATCCACTATTTATCCCCTTCATTCCCTGAAAACAGATCTTTATCTCCTGCAAAGGCTGGATACATAGTAAATCTAAACTGATTTAAAAAAACATAGGACATAGGTTGGACCCTGATGACCTGAGGGCTCTAGTTGGTTCATAATGGACCAGGAGATCAGAGATGTATTTGGTCCGAGACCATTCAGAGATTTATAAACCAACAGCAGGATTTTAAAATCCATTCTGTGACAGACAGGAACTGGAGTTATATGGTCCACTCTCTTGATCTTAGTAAGGACTTGGGCAGTAGCGTTCTGAACTGCTTGATGGATTTTTGAGGGAGACCTGGGAGATCAGTTTTCCAGTCTACTGGAGATAAAAGCATTGAAAAGTTTTTCTAAGGCCTGCAGAGCCATCAGTCCTTTAATCCTTGATATGTTAATTAGTCTTTAGTTGATAATAGGCTGACTTCACTACTGTCTTATGCGGCTGTTAAAATTGAGGTCCAGAACCACGCCCAGATTTTGGGTGTGGCTATGGATTTTTAGCTTCACTGTTTGAAGCTAAATTTTGACTTTAAATCTTTCTTCATGGGGCACGGTGACGCTAGGGTTGCCACCCGTCCCGTTTTTTGAATTATCGCTGTGGCAGTTGTGCACAATGTAACAACACCTCCAAAGCTTCATTTTTTTGCCACCCTCACACAGGAAAAAGTTTTCCCATAAAAAGTGTTATCACTTGTGCCTCTACTCATGTCGTTTACTTGTTAAAATGCCCCTGTGGTTTATGCTATGTGGGCAAGACCATCAGAAAATTAAAAGTAAGAATCAGTGAACACAAGAGTGCCATCCGCAGACAGGACAGAAACTCACCAGTGGCCTTACACTTCAACGAGGCCAAGCATGACATCGCAACCTTGCGATTCTATGGCATTGAACTGGTTAAATCACCACCTCGTGGAGGTGATCATGACCTCCTTTTGAAGAGACGTGAAGCATTCTGGATCTTCACCTTACAGACTTTATCCCCTAAAGGTCTTAACGATGAATTTTTATTGAATGTGATGCTATAATTTTGTACTTAGTAGTATACGGCTTTTATGATCAACAAAGATCTTATTTATTCTGCTCATCATTACATGCATCTATCACCAGGTATTGAAACCCTACTGGACCACCCCCCTCCCGACCTCTATGTGACCTTTAGGATACCAGGCATGGACTTACTATGACTACTTTCTTTCATCCATGCACAGTGAGGTTTTTTGTGTTTAAAACCGTATCAACATATGTACTGTAACTTTATGACCGGCATGGTCTTACGATGACTATGATCCTCCTTTCCATGCACTGTTATTGTAAGTTTTTAAAATAATCAAGGCTATTTCCCTTGGTATAGTACATGCATTGTATCTTTACTTTTTCTACTCTTTATTTGTCCGCTATTGTGTTAATATACACTTGTGAGTGTTCCTGTCTTGACAGAGGTGAGATTAATTTTACAGGTACAACCCCTGGGCGGAGCTGCAATACAATCACCACTAGTGGTCTACAGCTGCAGGTCCTCTTGCGACCCCCCACTGACCCAGCCGGTGATTGGCTGTCCCATCTATATGTACCTGAAATGTTCTTTCTTTTAAAAAATCTCTGCTTGAGAAAGGTCCTGTGGACCGAAACGTTGCTTTTTTGTTTACCCTATTAAAGTTTTTTGCACTTGACCTTACAGTGTGCGGGAGACCCCCCTTTTTTTCCTTGATTCACTCCTACCTACTCCTACGCACCTGTTTCACCAAGTCTTTTTTAGGTGTGCATCAGCCTCCAGACCTTTACCACCCGTCCCGTAAAATACGGAATTGTCCTTTATTTGAGAAAAAAATGTTTTGTCCCGTATTGAACTAATACAGGACGCGATTTGTCCTGTATTTTCATTAACGCCCCTTAGACAAGTCTGTCACACACACATCAACACTAAATTTAGCAATAATGAACAAAATAAAACACAGGAAACATTAAGGCCAGCAAAATCTTTGTGGCGGGACAACAGGACCTGCTGCGCTCTGTATATTATAGATGAATTATTGAAATAAGTTAACTTTTACACCATATTCTAGTTGAATTATTGAAATAAATTAACTTTTACACTATTTTCTAGTTGAATGATTGAAATAAATTAACTTTTACACCATATTCAAGTTGAATTATTGAAATAATTTAACTTTTACACCATATTCTAGTTGAATTATTGAAATAAATTAACTTTTACACCATATTCTAGTTGAATTATTGAAATAATTTAACTTTTACACCATATTCTAGTTGAATTATTGAAATAAATTAACTTTTACACCATATTCTTCACCTTGTATCTTCTTGTATATTCTACATCTGGGCTGATGTGGACATACATAGAATAGGAGGATATTTCAGTTACTAGTATGGTTGGCTGTCTGTACAGTCATGCAAATTCAATGCTATTAAAGCACTTTAAACTTTAAATCAAAGCATTTTGTTTTTTCATATAAAATAAACACATTTTTATTCAGTTTAGAAGTTTTGGGGCTTTTTTTTGGCTCCTGCGCTGCTGAAATCGGGTGTCCCTTATTTCTATTTCTGAAAGGTGGCAACCCTAGGTGGCGCAGCTGGTAGTGCAGCCGTCTCACAGCAAGAAGGTCCTGGGTTCGGGAGACCAGAGAGCTTGTTTGTCTTGCTGATGCAGGCAATTGATGATGAGAAACAGCAGCAATATTTTCGCATTTCCTCCGTTTGGTTTGACGACTTGTTACATGTTATTGTCCCGCTAATTCAGCTCAAAACCAGACAGACCGCAGCAGAGAGCTGGTTGTCATCCTGCGCTACGTGGCGACAGGGACGAACTATCAAGCTGTCGTAGCCATTTACAAGATTGGAGCATGCATGCGCCTGTCGTCAGGAAATTAATTTACCGTCCTGTCCATAGGTTTTGAAGGAAGAAGGAAGCCTCTTTTTCCTCACACTGCGTGGCACCATGTTGAAATACACAGAACGAGCAGGCCTGTGAAAACAGGCACTTGCTGTCACTTGTTTAGGTTTAGATCCATTGTAGTTGGACAAGCTTTACCGCATTGCGGGATAAGTGACTGCAGGTTCCAGCAGACTTTCACTGGTAGGCTCCTAAAATGACCTCCCTGGTCCCCAGCTCCTTCAGCCGATCCACACCAGAGTAGCTGCAGAGCTGCCACTAAACATAATTACATTTTACAAGTGCTTTATTTATAAGTGCAAAATCACAACCAATGCTTCATACCAGATAATTTTAGGCCCAATTTTGAGGCAAATTTGACCCCTCCCAATGATCGTGGGGGAATGACCTGCTTTGTAGCATCTTGCCTCAAGTGGAATACAAGCAACAAGCAAGTAAAAATGTTCCATTCAGTCTGCCTTTATCAGCTGCAGGCAATGCATTCTTAAATACAGAATAACACCTCAGCATTTGAGTTAGCCACTAGGGGTGGGCAAAAATATCGATATGGCAATATATCGCGATACTTTTCCAGCCGATTCAATATCGATATTAAAAATGTGAATATCGATTTTTTTTTATTTATTTATTTATTTTTTTTATATATTTTTTATCCCCGATTTTTTTCCCATTCTATCACCCAGTGCTCCTACTAAGTGACAGTCCTGGGCATTGCCATTCTCTACCAACCCTGGGAGGGCCCTGCACTGAGCTCAGGTTTTATTTCACGTTTTATTTCATTTTATAATTAATTTTTTATATAACACAATTGCCTGTCCTTAAAAAATTAAAAATAATGGACAGAGGTTTATTTATTTATGGATTTATATCTATACTGACTGATCACTGTGCCTGTCCTTGGTTTTAGTACCATCTTTCTTGTGTTTATTATCATTTGCCACATAATTAAAGCAACCTCAAACTAAATTTAATGTTAATTTCATATGATGTAAATAATATGAAAAACATATACAAATATGTTGTAACTTTAGCTTGTATAGTTATAATAAAACATTGTTTTGACTCAGTTTGTCCCATGAATTGTCACTATAATCTGATGAACGTGCAACTCGGATTTTAAGATCCATCACTATCATCTGATGTACATATATACAACTTGGATTTTAAGATGTGTAATGCATTTTAAAATTTTTCGGTGAACTATGTAGAATATAATAATCGGGATATCGCAATGTGTATCGTATCGTGGCTCAAGTATCGTGATGCGTATCGTATCGTGAGGTCCTTCCCAATACCCACCCCTATTAGCCACATTCCAGCACTGGTGAGACTAAAGGCCTCTTAAACCAACGCTGTATGTTCAGTTTTAAAGATATAAATCAGACTATTTTAGAAAAATTTATTTCTCTTGTTCTGATAAATAAAAGAGAAGGAACTCACAATGATCACATTTTATTATAAACAGATGGAAAAAAAAACTGAGGAAAGCAAACTTAAATCTCCCAAGAAAACATCCTAGCGCTCCCCTGCTCAGCTTTGTCACTTTACTTTAATGTGGTTGTTTTAAATATTAAAGCGCCTGTGTGTAGCAGTTGGTGCTCCTCAAAATTATGACCACTTCCTAGTCCTCATTGGAATTACATTGCTGAAATATGCCCCAACTCTCTTGTGGGCATTACAGTGTTTATTTTCTCTTTGTGATAACTCAAGAAGAAAATTACATGGGAAGTTGTTTCTTTCAATTCTTTCACCCTTTGTAAAGCTTTTGTTCTAAGAAGTAGTTTTTTTTATTTATGAAAATGAGAAGCCGACTAAAAATAACACAAATAAAAAACAAACAAAGGATTGTAAGTGAAAGCATGTACAATTAATGCACAATATAATACATAAAATAAAATATAAGGATTTGTTTTTTCTTAAAAATACTGGAATTCATATGATAAATGTGGCTGATTGGTTTCAAAAAAAGAGGCAAGATGGTGATAACTGAAGGGGTTGAATATTCAAACAAGAAAAAAAAATAAATAAATTCAAACAAGACAAAGCAAATGTGTGAGACACTTACAAATGCTCTCTGGGGTTCTAAGGGGAAGCCACCATGAGGATTCCACGAGGAAGTCAAACCAACAAAGAATATGTCAGATCCTGAAGAGCCAACTGACTGGGAAGGAAAAAGTAATCAGATACCGCCACATGCTAAAATTCAGCGCAAAGCAAATAAGATTTTTTAGTACATCCAGAAACTGCCCCCAGTGGAAAAAACACCTCAAGCAATATAAATCCAATGAGAAAGAGGAGGAACCATCATACAATGAGAAGTCCCAACACAACATGTACCACCAGCAAATCAACGTGGCTTATGCTGAGAAGTCTTGCCAGTGGTTAGAAAAAGCTGGCCTGAACGACAGCACTGGGGCACTTATCATAGCAGCACAAGAACCGGCCCTGAAATCATAATGGAGGCAGGGCTCTTCCACACCATACTGAGAAAGCAAAGATCATGATGGATAAACTGGTGGTGGTGATCTACCTAGACACTAGGGATGGGCGGTATGGACTAAAAAATGTATCACGATCATTTCTGGCATTTAACCCGATAACAATAAAAATGACAATAAAAAAACCTAAACTAACTAAATTACACCAATTAAATTGAATTAATCAAAACCAATTAAATTAGTACACCTGTACTGCAAAACATCTTTCTTTCTTTCTTTCTTTCTTTCTTTCTTTCTTTCTTTCTTTCTTTCTTTCTTTCTTTCTTTCTTTCTTTCTTTCTTTCTTTCTTTCTTTCTTTCTTTCTTTCTTTCTTTCTTCTTTCTTTCTTTCCTCCTTCCTTCCTTCCTTCATTCCTTCCTTCCTTCCTTCCTTCCTTCCTTCCTTCCTTCCTTCCTTCCTTCCTCCCTCCCATCCCTCCTTCCTTCCCTTCTTCCTTCCTTCCTTCCTTCCTTCCTTCCTTCCTTCCTTCCTTCCTTCCTTCCTTCCTTCCTTCTTCTCTCCCTTCGCTCCTTCCTTCCCTTCTTTCTTTCCTTCCTTCCTTCCTTCCTTCCCTCCTTCCTTCCCTTCTTCCTTCCTTCCTTCCTTCCTTCCTTCCTTCCTTCCTTCCTTCCTTCCTTCCTTCCTTCCTTCTTCTCTCCCTTCGCTCCTTCCTTCCCTTCTTTCTTTCCTTCCTTCCTTCCTTCCTTCCTTCCTTCCTTCCTTCTTCTCTCCCTTCGCTCCTTCCTTCCCTTCTTTCTTTCCTTCCTTCCTTCCTTCCTTCCTTCCTTCCTTCCTTCCTTCCTTCCTTCCTTCCTTCCTTCCTTCCTTCCTTCCTTCCTTCCTTCCTTCCTTCCTTCCTTCGCTCCTTCCTTCCCTTCGCTCCTTCCTTCGCTCCTTCCTTCCTTCCTTCCTTCCTTCCTTCCTTCCTTCCTTCCTTCCTTCCTTCCTTCCTTCCTTCCTTCCTTCCTTCCTTCCTTCCTTCCTTCCTTCCTTCCTTAAATCAGCCCATTCCTACTAGACACTGATCGGTGATGTACTCCATAAGTAAGCAGTGGTGATAGGTGTAGCAATCCCAAGTTGCTACAACATCAAACAGAAGGAACATGAGAAGCATGAAAATTACTTAGGTTTGTATGAGAGGAAGTAGAATGCATGAGAGCTCCAATTACCACGGGTACCACTATTCCCTTCACCTTACATATCCTGTGCCCACCAAATTGGGATAGTGGTTCCAACAGATTCTGGGAAACACATAAGAGATCCCAGCTCAGGAGATTATAGTCCTAGGAACAGCTAAGGTACTGCATATGCTCTCAGGACTGAAGCCTGATTTATGGGATGATTTGGTGTATGGCAGTAAACATATCTGCAGAGGAGCTGCAGCGGTGTGGCTCATTATTCAACAGAAAGCCGCCTCACCTCTTTGGATGTTTCCTGGCTAGGAGCTTCGGTGCTGGACCCTTCCACTCTCAGAGACAGATGTTAGGCCCGAGCTCGTCCATCCACTCTCACCATAATGAGAACTCAAGGGGTCCCAATTGCACAGACATACACACATAAAAACACAGAGACACACTCATCCTCATGCACAAACACACAAAAACACACTTTTTCATTGACATGCATGAGCAACAAAGTCACACAAATACATCTGGCTCCACATGACAAGCAATCAATGAATATGCAAGAGTGCTGAGCAAACCAGGATTCACTCATAACTTAATAATGATATGTTGTTTAGAAAAATGAACAACCTTCAGACATACGCATGCACACACGAAATAGCATCCGCATTTCCATTCAGTGTAACCACATGACCATGTACAAAAAAAAAGTAATTAGATATATCAAAATAATCTACAAAACCTGCATGTATGCCAGACTGTTTATATGTGTTATTCAAAATTAAATTCCTCATCACTCTCTCAGTCTATTGAGTTTGGCCTAGATAAATCACAGCTCAACAAAAGTCAACAACATCTCCTTTAAAGGAAATTTAAAACAGAAGTTGGGTAAAAATGTAAGCTTTTAAATGTCCTTAACCTAATGCCCTTCCAAAAAGTAATACCTTCTTTTTGAAAAAGTAAGAAACTGAAAGAGAAAGAGAAAAGGATGAGACAGATCCTGAGGGAAGGAAAAAAAAACAGTGTGGTAAGCCCTAGCTAAGCCTTGCCGTCAGTAATTACCTCCTCACAAATGTTACACCCGGAAAAATCCAGTGGGAGGATGGAAAAAGATGAGGACCATACACTGAAGGAACGTAAAACAAAAAGCACAGAGATTGAATTTCTGATATCATTGGCTCCCAGATTAGACAAAGACAGACAAGATAAAAGCATGGATGAGAATAAAATGGAGGCCGATAGAATAGAAGATGAACATGGGGGGAGCGAGAGGATGCAAAGCAGTGGGAGGCGGAGAACACAATGACCCAGATCCTCTGTCTGGTAACACAGGGGGAGCTGATCCTGCCAGGCTGGCGTCTGCAGCGGGATTGGAGTACAGAAGGAAGTGATGCTAAATATTGCCTAACGCTAAGTCTTCAGTGTGACACCTGCTCTGACTTGCAATAAATATGTGTGTTTCCTAGTTTGGACAACTATTACACTTACTTTTACAAATTCTGTATGTGTTTGTGTGTGAGCGTATGTGTGTTTGTGAACGAGAAAGGTGACTGGAGGAGGGTGTCATAGTGATTTCTCCCAAGATACATCGGAGCAAATGAGGCCCTGAGGGTCCTGTTAAAAAACAGCTGACATGACTCAGCAAAGTTCACCTCCCTAAGGATTTCACCTGGACCTGTAAACACACCTGCACACACATATCACATGCATGTGACAATGTAATTATTGAGCCTAAACAACAGCCAAAGGAAACTGCCACATCTGCAGGGATGAGTGGCCCAGTTACAGCAGTGGAATAAAATTGCTGCATCCATAACAAGCTTTCTTCATGAAGATGGTCACACCTGCTCTAATTTTCCCTGCGTGCATGTGCCTGTGTTTGAGTGTTGATATGTTCTCGTGAGCAAACAATTTGCTACAGATATTTTTGATGGAAAGTCTTCATATTTCACGGTCATATCTCAAATGTTGAGCTATGGTCTATGATACTGTATGTCACTACGTACACACACCGATAGAACACACACCTCCCCATAAACACACCACGATGCTGCAGGATTTATGGATCATTGTGTAAATACTACTAAAGCAGGTTGAAAATATGGCTGGTGAGCCTGTATGTGAGAGTCACCGGCCACTAGCCAATGTGCAGACTGGTGGAAAAATGTATTTCTGGTTTCCCCACACACACACACACACACACACACACACACACACACACACACACACACACACACACACACACACACACACACACACACACACACACACACTTGCACAAATCCGACTTTTCAAATTTTTTTAATAACGAAGGTTTTACAACTGCAAGTTCCCCAAGTCGGTCATGATTACTAGTTCTCTTGTCCCTAAAATAACTTTGGTGCCTGCAGTATGCCAACATCACAAGTTAAGACCTAATAATCATTATTCCGCTAGAGGTTTTTCAATGAAATTCAAGATCCTCCAAAAAAGTATAAAAAAATAAGATTGAATTTGTGCTTCTGAGACACTTCACATATAGTTTTATTTTTTCTTTAAATGTGCGTGTGTTACGCCAATTAGTGATGTACAAGAAAATATTTAAAACTTGAGGCTGTATTGTTTATTTTCTATATATAGCTGGTATTCCACTTGTTTCTGCCATCAGTTCCTATTGAGTCTGTTTTTTTCGGGATTGGTTTTACCCATCTCTTTTCTTTTTGTAAGGTACAGAATTGGAAGGGAGCTGGAGGTTGATGCACCTCAAACTATTCAAGGGAAATACTCAAACCTTTAAATTGTCATGAATATGTAAGGGACAGCTTTGAACCTAAAATATCCCTTAGAAAGAACATCAGATATTGCATAATATCAAATGCTTCCTTGCTTTCATTTTATATGTTGATATTGAGACTGAAACCCATTCAGTGTATATTACAATAACAGTGACTACAAGCAACTATAAAGTTTCACTATCAAAATAAGATTAGTGTTACGTAACATCACTTGAGAAAAATGATCAGATTTCACCCAGCTCCCTTGCAAATATATAAAACATGTTATTCGTACCTTCCCGTTGTAAATAAAGACATCGATTACAAAATAAGTGAGTTTAACACAAATACAGAAATTTACAAAGAAAAAGACTCTATTAACATGGGCAAAGGATGTGCAGATATGTCATTCACTCATCATTCACTGTTAAGCTGATTTTAGGAATAGCTTTCTGTGGTATTTAAATTTAAAAGAATATATTTATCTATTACTCATCAATCAGATGAGTAATAGTGGCTAATGGTTTAATAACTAATCCAAGCACTGACTAGCCTTCAGGTCTCTAGTGATTTCTCCCATTTCTCCATCCGTCCAATATTCTTGCAATCTGGTGAATGCTAATACCCACTCGCACTGAGGCATGAACTAATGGAAAGTCAAATCTTTGAGTGAGACAGCTTTCATCACAATGGAGAGCTCCACTGATGCGCTTTTGCTGAACGTAACCATGTCAGAACCAAGGACAGCACCAAGTATTGGCTTTGAGGGAAACTGGCTGTTGTTCTTAGTCTTAGAGTGAGGAATTTCTCAGAAGTAGAATAAAAGCCTCACTGCCATTAAAACTGTTGTGATGGGACTCTTGAAGCATTAATAGCAGCCTACGGTGCAACAGTTCACTTTAAAAACTGCACTTGGAAGCCGGATTGTACTGAGTGTAAAACTGAATGTTTGGCATCCCACTGTTTGAGTAAAATACATTAAATCAAAGTTTTAATGATATTAGAACACTGAACGTGTATAAAATCCTCAGATCTTATCTCATAATAGTTTTAAGTATCTGTTGGCAGGCTGGACCAACATCAGGAACCCTGATTAAAAAAATTGAAAAAAGGAAAAAGAAAATTGCAACATCCACCGCTAAATGCCATATCTTTCAGTGAAGGCTTATCTCTTGACCACCTGCTCATGCCAAAAAAGCCTAAAGCACTGGAAGTGTGTTATCTGTTATGGGAGAGAAACATTTCTATCTTGGTCGAGTTTTTACATGTACCGGTATATGTGTCCACATGAGGGCATACATGTTGTGTGCATGTACTTTAAACATGATTTGATTCTAAATAAAATGACAGCTGTTGCATTCATTAAAAAGGTTTATTTTTATAGCACATTTCATGTACAAGACAATTCAAAGTGCTTTACATAAAAATTAAAAAAAAATGCAGTAAAAAACAAGAGTTTAAAGGCAAAAATTAAAGACGGACATAAGTTTAAAAGAAAAAAACAAATGAGATGCAAGAAATAAAGGTTGCAGTGCATTATGGGGGATTACTGAAATGAAGCAGTAAATAAAGGAGTTTGTTCCCACGGTGAGAAGCGTAAATGAAAGCTGCCTCACTGTGTTTGGTCCTAACTCTGGGTACATAACGTAGGCGTGACCCTGACGACCTGAGGGTTCTGGTTGGTTCATAACGGACCAGGAGATCAGAGATGTATTTTGGCCCTAGACCATTCAGAGATTTATAAACCAACAGCAGAATTTTAACATCTATTCTGTGACAGACAGGGTTCTTAAGGATGTAAGAACCAGAGTTATATGGTCCACTTTCTTGGTCTTATTTCAGAACGCTGCTGCCCGAGTCCCCACTAACTGATGCTGTTATATGGATTTTTTTTGGGAGACCCGTGAGAAGCGTTAGTCCAGTCTACTGAGGATAAAAGCAGTTTTATCTAAATGTTTTCCAAGTTCTTCTAAATATGTAAGGTATGAGGGTTTGCACAACTTTCAAGGAAAAATAATGGGAACTTTTTCTGTGGAGCAAATGTATGTCCTGTATGCATGTGTTCGTATGTCCTTTGGGGAATATGAACTAATAAAGAAAACAATTATTATTATTTCAAAAAATTGATATGCATGCACAAGCACCCCGGTGCCCCTGGATGATCATTAACCTTGTAAACCATTAGCAAATACATGGTACTGACAGTTTTAATGGGGCTATGTGTGCAGACTAACAATGAAGAACATGTGTTGCTGCTTGCAGAACTGAAAATGCCAACTAATACTGACGTGGTGTTTACCTGAATATGAGGTTGTCCTTGGCAAGAGAAACTGCAGTAGCCTTAACCCAGTATAAATAGGATTGTGTGCAGAAAGCACTAGAAAAAAAACACTATTGCAGGATCGAGGACTCCAAAAAGATGATTTTAGTCTTAATATGTATCCCTGTACACAATTCCATAAAGAAACATTTCATAAATGCTTAATTACTTTCAGATTAGGCCAAAATGATGACAGTGCGATATACCTGGATTAGTAATAGTCACCCACCTTAACCCACCCCCTGCATGATGCAGTGTCATCCTTGAACATCTCCTTCAGTCACAGACTGTTCTGTCACATCCTACGTGTCTGAAGGAACGGTATCAAAGGGCTTTTCTCCCTATGCTGTTAGACTTTACCACGGGAGTTCCTCCCAGTGAACCATTGATGACTACTAGACACTTTAGTTCTGATTATTTAATTGCGAAATTCAAAATTACCCACAGTGCAATAGTTATTTTGTATGATTTTGTATATATTTGTATTTTTGATTGATATGGTTGCTGCTGTAACATGGACATTTCCCCATTTTGGGACAAATAAAGGTTTATCTTATCTAATAAGGACTCTATACTGAAGAACATGGGTAGTAAAATCACTTCTGAAGAACTTTTAATGCTCAATTGAAAATCCATTCTATCTTGTTTGTTAAGTCCATTAAACTTTTCTGTAAAATTATAAATTCCTATTTTAGTAGAGCGTTTTGCATGGCAGGATCAATTAGATCCAATAGTCTGTGCTCATTACTCCAGACCTATAATCCCAGCAGTTTTTCAGTCATTAAACTATCACTTTTCCTTTGTACAACTTTTGATCCAACAATTAAAAAATGATGACTTGCAGACAATTGTACATCTCAGAATAATATATGGTGACAAGGCAGATGGCAGGTAGCTGCAGGCCATGTCACATCTGAGAAGAAAGAATGTTTGGGTTCTAAAAAGCTGATAGATGGAAGTATCACACAAAGGAAATGGCACAACTGAAAGCAAAACGCTATCTTTAAGTTCCTTAGCCACTCTTGCTGTGTCCTCTCGAAAAGTCTGCACTTGACTCAGAGTGCCCCACTTGTCAAGTATGAAGATTTATGAGTCATGCAGACAAAGATCTGCAACTTTCTCTCTGACCCTCCTCTCACACATCCAGTAATTCTCTCTATCATCTTCCTGTGATCATTTCCTCTGAGGTCAGCCAGACCCAGCAGATGGAGAGAGATGGGTCAGGCACTATCTGTCACTGTAACCCTTTGTTACTTCTCCAAGTGCCGATGTGTCTGTGTGCATGTGTGTGTTTCACATCTACCATCAACGGCTGTCAAAAAAATAGAAGAGTTCGCTGGCGAGATTGAACTGGAGTTAAGTGATTGAACAGCACGAACAAATGGCTCAAAGGAGAACTGAAAAAGGTAGAAGGAAGACTCTTGAATATCCAGGAGAGCTCTTACATCCAATCAGCATGGTGAGAGTGTGGCAATAAAAACTACTTCACACATCTGAATAGCAAGAGAAACTGAAGATTAAGAGTGGCAGATGAGTGATGACATATACAAACACATAACATGTGGATTTAAACACAGAATACAGACATGCATTTTATTTAGTATTTTTAGGCAGAATAAATGTTATGTTCTTTTTTCTGTTTTAACGCTGGCAATTTTAACATTTTATATTTTCAGTAGATGACAGATTTGAACTGCAGACAGCACACACACTGTGTATCTATAAAACTACACTGTTGTAGGCTGAACAGAATTACGTCTGTCATTTTCCAGCTGAAACAATCATCATTAGCTTTGATGATAGCATATGGTTCACCCAAATCACGATATAAGGCTCCACTGCATTAATGCACATATAAGAAAGGCCCTGATACACTTCCAATCCAAATACAGGCACCAGTTTTTTCCACTAAAATCAGCGGGCAATGCATGTCTGTTAAATATAGTCAATATATGTCGTTGTTCTTGTGTTTTAGGTTACATTTCTGGATATACTGGTGGAATAACACTAAGAGACAGTGGTTATTAAAGATACTTCTGAGTAGGGCTGCCAACCAATCAAAAATGATACCTATACCACTGCCCCATATGGGATATTAGGATATTTTTCTGAAGAAAAATATTCCAGTTTTATAGTTGATCATATTTACAGCAACAACCTTATCAGTTACATGACAGGGAAAAATAAATTAAAATAAAACTAAAATATTCACTCATTAATCATAATTAAACTAAAATGTTGATTTGAGGTCATATTGTCCAGCCCAATTTCTCAGTTTATATACTGATCAAAGTGCCGTGACAGTTTCTTTCCCAGTCCTGTCTGACAATTCAACAGTTGCATGCATCCACCATGGTTTTCTGTGTTTTCCTCTAAATACTGAGACTCCCCCAAACCAGTGTTGTTTTTAACAACCATCTTAGTCGTTTGGACTAAAATGATTTTTAGTTTTAGTCAAATTTTAGCCACTCTTATATGTGATAGTTTATGTCCAGTTTTTGGTCGATGAAAAGTCAAAAAGGTTTAAGTCTAAAGAAAAAAGAAGTATAGTCTTTCAACAAATTGATTTAGGTCAATAGTTATTGGAGATTGCTGTTGGGCAGTGCCATACATTAGTCGTGAAAATTAGCAGCAGATCTTTAAGTTCAACACATTGCCACATTGCATAAGAATACCGTATAGAAAACTCAAAATACTATGAAAAATAGTCAAAATACTACAACATTAAGAAAATAGATAATCTTAACTATCAAACAACCTGTACTAAAGCTTTCTGATCTTTCATTCTGAGCAGTGGCCCAATCATAATGTATCTGTACCTGTTTAACATATCAAGTTACATACTGACAGAACATAAACACACAAAGAGATGACCACACTGTCACTGAATGTAAACATAAAATGTATCACGAGCCGATTGTCAAGTAGCATTGTAACGTTATGTAGGCCAGTGGTCCCCAGACTTCTTCTGCCCAAGGCACAACAAAGGACTAGTAAAAATCTCAAGGCACACCTATTGCGGCAAATGACCTTTTTAA
This sequence comes from Cololabis saira, assembly GCF_033807715.1. Classification (NCBI taxonomy): domain Eukaryota; kingdom Metazoa; phylum Chordata; class Actinopteri; order Beloniformes; family Belonidae; genus Cololabis; species Cololabis saira. The sequence goes on along the minus strand of NC_084590.1, from coordinate 17,003,964 downwards.
CACATATTATCACTCATATCGTGTAAAATATCTGTCAATGATTATAATCAATTACAAATGCCAAATAAAAAATGACAAAGACAACTATAATATTCATTCAAGTATCTAAAGACAAAATATTAAAAAATGTAATTTCACAAATGTATCAAATTAAGCTTCATCAAACAACAACAACACATTTAAACCATACAGTACACGTCACAAAATTAAAAAAAATGAGTCATAAAAGAAAAAGATCAGCAGAAATTAAATTGGCCATGCAAGGGAGCTGAACTGTCCATTTTCCTCACCTACAAATTATAAATGTAAAAACTGTTTCAGTATTGAAACGTGGGCTATTGTAAACAGTTTGCCTCAGAAATTAGTGAGAAACATGTGGCTGTTAGCACAGATTATTTCAATCCAATAATGTTGTGATCAGTGAAATATGAAGTTCTATTTGAATTTATTTTTTAAGAATTGTTTTTAAGTAAGGTTTGCCTCTTTATTATGAAATCAGTGCATACAAAGTAGTGATATAATAAAATAAAAAATAATTATTTTTCTTTCAATCCTGAAACATGGTTGTATCATTGACCACCATTCACCACCCTGAACCAGCCCAAACACAACCAGAACCAGAACATCCCCAAATACATTCAGAACCACCTGAACACGAGAACCACCTCAAACCCACCCAGAACTGCCCTGAACACAAGCAGCAGCAAGCAAGACGTTCATTAAGCAGCAACAAGGGCCAACAAACGGGCGATTGGGCATGCACATATCAAAATTTCCCCAAATGTTCTAGTTGAATATTGCTGTTTACTGTTACCAGTGGCGGCGCGTGGGTCTCAGTACAGAGGGATCAATCTCAATGGGTCCTTACGATAGTAATTTTACCATTCAACAACACCTCATCCTACCCATCAAACAACACTAATTCTCACTTTTATTGAGCCAAGCAAGCCTATATGCCTCAGAAAGCAGAGTAAAATCACAAACTTGTTCTGAAGAACACACACACACACACACACACACACACACACACACACACACACACACACACACATACAGGCTGACAGCTGTCAATCTCGGCTGTACATGGCACTGAAAACTCAGACAGGCTGAATCATTTCCATCTTTGATACATGTTAAATATAAAATAAACCCAACTGGTCTAAAATTACACCATCTATTCAGATAGATATAGACACAGTGATCTATAACATCATTTTTGAGCTCTACAATAGAGAATAGACTCAGCGGTATGATGTGCTCGACCACACGAGGCAGGTGGTCAAAGCTACAATCAGTGCTGGCTCTCAGCTCCGATTCATTCACAGACAGTCGTAACGTAAGGATTGGCTTATGGGAGCCTGCGCATAAACGTATATCTTCACACACACACTGCATATTTTATTTTTCTAACAATTTATTTACGATTATACATGAACTCATCACACAAACTTTTTCATCCCTTCTTGTCTCTTCTCGAAAATTCACAAGTCTCGTCATGTTTTAGTAATCAAAGAGCCATGTTTATGTCGTCACCGTCTCGTTATCGCCATGAAAAAAATGTCTGCATGACTCATCGTCATCGTTGACGAAAACAACATTGCCCAGAATGTTCTTCACAACATTATGCACTGTAGATGTTTTGCATTCAAAGATATTTATTTTTTAACTGATCCATAAATCTTAGATGGAGTTTGCCATAAATTATTATATAACATCTACCAATCAATCAACTGACTAAAATTTTCCAAAACAGTGTGACTTGTGTAAACTATACACTTTTCTTTCATTTTTTTATCTGTCTTAAATAGTACATTTGGTTAAATCTTTATATTAGGGGTGCGAAAAAATATCGATTCGGCAATATATGGCAATACTTCGTCACCCTATTAAAACATTGATTTGTCATATCCTAATATCGATTCATTAGAAGAACATATTCCACGTTTTTGTGTGTGTAACAATGGAACTTATTTTAGATACTGTATTCTGTGTTCAGTGACTCAATTGGCTACCAATTTTAGTGTTCGTTATTTTGGAATTTATTTTCTTCATATTTTTCCCCTCAGTGTTCAGTGAGTGCCATGTAGCAGCTTTTTTTTTACTTGATATACAAAGTAAAATACTTTGATATATCACAATGTTACAAAAGGTATTGAAAAGTGATACATGTATCGTACCAGGATACATATTGTATCGAGACACATGGGATACGTATCGTATCGTGAGGTTCTTGCCAATACACACCACTATTTTTTATGCAGTTGGTCAGTAAAGATGTCTGTTTATTAAATAAAGTTTTTTAACAAATTAACTAATAAGACAAAAGGTTTTGTTGCATTTAAAACATTTTCAAATTTTCCTGAAAAATGGCTTTTTATATATACACTGTTTTAATGGTTGCTCAGCCTTTTGTGGCCAAACTGACAATCACTTAGCAAAAGAAGAAGTCCAAACACAGACAGAAGAGGTTCCTGAAATGCCAGAAAAATAGACGTTTCTACAACCATAGACTGAAATAACCTTTTGCAGCTTTGATCGGGAACATGTTTTTACAATATTACTACTCTTGTTCAAAACCAACCTTTGAGCTTTATCTTATTTTTTTTCACCCGACCTGCCTGTCTCCTTTCATATGAATCTCAAAAACATTTGAGATTCAGATTTAATTCTGAAAAAGAAAAAAATGAAAACCCCAGCCTTGTCTCCGATCAAATCCTTTTCCCCTGTCTGCAGGGCTAATCAATGGGCCTTGGCAACCTGAATATTTACTGCCAAGTAAGGTCAGCTGTGGCCACTAATAGAAATCAAAACAAACAAAAATAAAAAAAATAAAAAATAAAATAAAATGAAAAAGTGTGAGGAAACCAGACACCTGCTCACTGCACGGGGGTTCAGTCCACGACTGGACCACCCGCTAACATACAGCACTAACTCCACTGCCTCCCGCTCTTTGTATCGCAAAACGCAACTGTTAAAATACAAGAGGAGTCTCAAAGATGACAATGAAGCCACTGAAGAACAACTCAGATGCACATCACACAAAGATCAGTTTGACTTTCAGACAAATGTTTTCTTTTGAGTGGGGTTTTCTGCAAATGTTTCAATTAATCTTCCGTTTATTTACACAGAAGCTGAGAGGAAAAGTTCACCTGCAATAAAAAAAAACGGCATTTGTTTACCAATGAGCAAAGGTTAATGTGCAGAAAGGAACTATGTTTTTCCACCATCACCTGGGTTCCAAAAGAAAGTTTCACAAAAACTCAATCTTCTCTTTAAATGCATTCTGTCAAACTGTCTTTTGTCTGTGACAGTTGCAGAGCTGTGTGGGGATCAGTGGCCTGGTGCTCCTTCATCTCAGCACCCACTAAGCCCTCCCTGCCTCTTAAACTGCGTGGAGCTGTGGAGGGCTTTGAAAGGCTCTGGCCGCGGCAGGCCATGCAGGATTTGTGCCACGTCCTGTGTCACAGCCCTGTTGGAGGATTTATAGAGTATTCCCATAATGCACTTCCTCTCTACAAAGACTGAACATAAATCTGCCAATTCTTTCTTGTCACCCGCTTTTTTTATTTGCTAATGGGAGCCTCAAATGACTATGCCTGCTGGCTTTCGTTATCCCTCCTACACACTCACAATGTACTGCCGTACACGCTATGCAGCACATGCAAAAGCCCCATACAGAAAGGTATCAGTTATCAGAACTTTCCTCAGTCATTCTGCAACTTCCCTACAAGACATCAGAGTTGTCATGGCTTGTTACTAAGAGGACGAATCCAAAAGCTGAATATTACGTCACAACTATTTGCATGTTACAATTTACAGAATAAATGTAAAGTGTATCTACGCTTATAACAAAGCAGCAAAAATGTTGGACCAATACAAAACTCACGCGGCGTCTAGCTGAATTAAATTATTTTGTTCTGGTAATGAGCTATCTAAATTCAGAGGTCATATTGCTTGGAATTACAAAAAGCAGACAAAAACTCGACAGCTTTTTCTGCTTCGCTGCCAGAAGATTCCCCCTGTCATATGGACAGCTCGGTCGGTCCTGGGGAAATCGTTTGAGCCAGTGTGTATCTGCAAATGCAATAATTCCTTTGTAAACCACATCGCCCCCTTGTCCGTTTCTGCACACTTGGCAGCTCTTATTGCCAGCGCTCTATCAGTCTCCATGCACGTGCAAAAGCAAGCGCATGCTGACACTCACACACGGAGGGGCTGTTAACTTCAAACTCTGATTAGTGACAACACATTTTCAGGAGGAACACACACATATGCAAGCTCAGTCTGAGAGGGAACCCCTGGGATAACAGTGATTAAAGGGACTTGCGCTTGGATAGAGATGGTGGCTGAACAGGGGCAGTGTTGCTTTAAAGTTATCTGGAGAATAGCTTCACACGTTGGTGCACTACAGAGGCAGAAGATTCTCCATGCATGACACAAAACTTCTACTTGATTGTTACGCGCAAACTGAAACGTGAAACAGATTGAAGGGTGAGAAATGGGAGACATTACTTCTCATCTCACGAGATCTGCTTCCTACCAGCTGTGACAAAAATGGCGAAAGTTGGCAAAGGCCAGTTTAGAAATATGCAGTTGATAAAGTCTGGTGACGACGGACTCCTGCTTCCTCCTAATCTTAACTGCTCTGTTCTCCGTCCCGGAGGAATCAATTAGAGCCACAGAGCGCTTGGGTTTTTCACCTCCATTGGCTCAGCAGTAATTTGTTTACTTTGCAGTCAAGCTCTGGATATTCAAATAATAATAATAAGAAGAAATGTTTCCACAAAATGAAAGTTTTTAGGCAATCATGCTTATGTGAATTCTAGCTAATTTCTCACATTCCCTCGCGGGTGACAGTGTATCCCTGAGCACAGCACCCGACTGCCATCCCAGGGTGGTTTGCAGGCATATGTAAGGCATGGTTCTGACCTCTGCTGCCTCTCACGGCCAACAGCAGGTCTTTTAGCATATGTGTTCATTCCACATAGAAGTGATTACAGCTGCAGCCAGCTAACCAGGAGGCTCCAGGCATCTTATCAGGTTGTTCCTAGGCCACCGGATGAAACTGATCCCTGTCACCTTGTTATTTCGAGGTGCAAAAGCCAGCCCGGGTCATCAGAGAGTGGATTAGCATGGACCTGTTGGCACATACACCAGCTTACCTATGACACATGAGACTCCCGCCAGAGAATTGAGCAGTCCCGCTGCAGCAGGGGTACTGGGAGGCTAAAATTAGTTCAGCAGTGAAGCAAGAAAGTGCCAGCAGCATTGCACACATTTGTGGCATCTGGATGTTGTTGTCATTTATCTGTGCTTCGGGGGATTATAATTACTGCTGTAAATGAGATTATGTGTATAATTCATTAGAATTTCTGTGTCTTCATGAATGTGTAAGTGAATTTTAAAAAGCTGTTCTACTACAAAGCAAAATAGGAAAAATAACTGTGGCTGATGATTTATGTCAACAAGTACGAATGTGTGTTTCTCTGCGGTGAATATGAGCACCTGCAGAGAATGTTTGCGCTCACTGCCATTGATTTTCTCATCTTTAATGTTTCATGGTTTGGGAATGATTTCTTCACATTTTCAAATCATCAAAACATCTGGAAGTAGGAGAAATTAGATGTATAAACTGTGGGTGCACACATTGAGCTCAATACATCTACAAAGATGCCATTATTGTTCCAAATGTTCAACACATTTGTAAGTTTTTGTCCAGTAGTGGAACTTGCTTCACACATCTGCTCCACTTCACTCTTATATAAATCCATCTGTCACAAACAACACACACGACAAGAAAGTTCCACGAGCTTAAACATGTAGTAGAGAGTGGCGTATAAGAGAGTATTTCTCCTACATCCACTCCTTTACAGAAATAGGAGTATTGCAACAGCAAAGAGTAACTGAATTATAGCGTCCCAACAAATGTGTATCTCGATAAAACCACCACTTCAGTCACTTTTAGTCTTCCATGCCCCAAAAGATAAGACCCCCAAAAAACGAATCAAATTCCATTAGAGGCAGTCTAAGTCCAGAGATGAATAAAGCAGGAGTAGCAGGAAGAAGCACAGACTGTTATCAGCACATTCAGCAATGAGTTATCTGTGTCACGGGATTTTTTTTTTCTTTTTTCTTTTCTTTTTTTTTTTCTTATGCATGCACACGTATACATTTCCAGCAGTGGTGCTCGGAGCAAAGCTGCCCTTCACCTACCGTACCTTTGCTGCGAGCGGCGCTCATCCCCAGAGCCGCCACGGCCAGCACGACTATCCTCAGCATCTTCTCGGTGGATAGAGACTCAGCGACCTCTTTCCTCTTCCCTCCACCTCCTGCTTCTGTCTTCACTCTCTCTCCTCTCTTTTTCTCTCTCTCTCTCTCTCGCTCCCTTTTATTGACAGGAAGAAAAAAAAAGCGGCGTGGAAACAGTTGTCGGATGCTGGGACCAGGCCGGCCGTGGAGCAGCCGTGCGTACGCGGGTCTGGCAGCGCAGCTGCGGTGTGGACGGGAACAAGTGCGCTCTGCTCAGACGGGACCGGAGAGAAGAGAGAAGGCGCAGCCCGGGTCCACGCCGCGCAACGTCACTGGAGAGAGAGGAGAGAGATGGATTCACGCACTTTTTTTTCTCTTCCTTTCCTCCACCTTCTCACTCTCTCTCTCTCCCTCTCTCACCCTCCTCCCTCCCCTCTCTCCTCCCAATACATGTCTGTACAGCTCCCCCCCCAGCCCACTCCAAAACTGAGGAGAGAGCCATGCAAACGAAAAAGACTCCTTTTTATTGGCTACACTGCAAAAAACTCAAAATCTTAACAAGAATATTTGTCTACACTTAAAACAAGACTCGTCACTGGAAAAAACTACAATTTTCCCCGGTTTCAAGTAGATTTTAACTTAAAATATCTGCCAGTGGAACAATATTTTTTTGCTTGTAATGAGAAGATAAATCTTGTCCCATTGGCAGATTTTTCTACTTATTTCAAGTGAAAATTTACTTGAAACAGGTGAAAATTGTCAAATAACAAGTTATTTTTCTGGCAATGACTCTTGTTTTAAGTGTAATGAGATTTTCTGACTAAAATGAGACATTTAACTAGAAATGAGACAAATATTCCTGGTAAGTTTTTTGAGTTTTTGCAGTGTAAATATACATCTCTTTACAAAAAAAAACTATGTCAAATCCCTAAAGGAAATACGCTGGGTTCATTTATTTAGAAAAGATAAGCGCTGAACAGTTTAACGGGCTGTATAAATGATCCAAAGAACACAGAAGGGTAATAATTTCAACGCAGTTAAAAGGCTAGGCCATTAAGTCAGTAAATTCGTGATCAGTATCATATGCACATTCAGTTTAAGTGGAGAAATGTGTGTTTTGTTGCTTGCTTGAGGATGCACCTCGCTAAATTGTTTCAGAACTGGTTTCACATGTCATGCTGAAACTGAATGCAAGCAGCCCAATAGTTAGTAAGTTAGTCTGTGCACAAGTCTCCAAATAAACCTTTTTAACCCCCCAAAGCATTTTCGTAAAACTTCAGACTAAAGCAATATGAAAAATACTCTGAGTAAATGTTCTGGACAATTTGCAATAAATGTAGTCAGTCCATTCAGCTAAAAGTGCTGTTTTAATCCTTTTGATAAAATAAACTGTGGCTTTTGATTATGAAGCATCAGCATGTAAGCAGGCTGTTGTTATTGTGTAGCTGCTCGATGTGTTGCTATAGTTTCCAGGGAGAAAGATTAAAAATGGGGGAAAAAAGTCCACAAATCTCTTTTCATTGTTGAGCCTTTTCGTCTAAACAAATTTTTCTGAAGTATATGATATTATTTGGATTATTTTGAGAATCCTTGAAGGGAAAATAAGTATCATATTTTGCCAACATTGTGATGAATTTCTAGACATCTGGAATGTGGCTCCATCTGCAAGTTACTTTATAAATATCAAAGTGGCTCTGAACCACTGGTTTGGTCTTAGAACAATGAGTTGTATTCAGAAAATTGTTATTTGTGTTCAACAAGTGGTCAAAACTGTCAGAAAAAATCAGTGGAAAGTACAGTATCCCTCTCTGAACTGTATGTGGTAAAAACATTTTTAAAGGATTTGCTCCTTTACAAATCCGTCCAAACTGTACTTGCAATGTAAATTAGATATACTTAGTATTTTAATAATTGTTATTATATGGATATAATTATAATGAACTTTAAATAAATGTAATGGTAAAGGTCATAATTATACAGTATTTCATGAGGCTTAAGTGAACATGTTTCATTTCTCTGCAATATGTTTGGAGATTTTTTGGCAGCTGGTGAATAAACAAATCTGAAATAAATTTTTCCAATCGGGCAAGTGCTTAGCAATGGTGATTGTGGGCTGACGGATTCCAGGTGTTCCAAGACTTTGACGAAGCGTGTTTCTTCCACACAGGCAAATCCAAATGAACAGACATATCCTGCGATGGCAAATGTGTTTAGGATGATTGCTAAATTGAAAATATTGGTGCTGGTTCCTGAAAATAGGCAAGGAAATTTTAGGGGAAAAAACAAGGCGTAGAACACGGCTCATTTTGCCAGATAGAACATTATTGTTTTCCATTTTTCAGAGAAGACAAAAAAAAATCCTAATTTCTTTTTCCCTTTTTTCTCTGTAAGGTGTGTGTTGGCATATGTGCATGCTTATGTGTTGGTGCTGGGCAAGATTAATAATAACTTTTTCAATTTTCCTGAGAAGCGTATCTCAAAGGAACTTTCCTTTTTTCCCCCCTCTTGGACTATCTGCTGGTTAAGAATTATTCTGGCAGGCAGAGGAAAATATTGCTTCTGTTATCTAGCAGGAGAGGAAGAGAAATAAACAGATGACAATGTGCAGATCTGATTCACTTGGTCCACTGATGGAATTAAATTTGGTCTTCTTTTCACTGCAAAATGACCCGGCATGTAAATAACCAAAATAAATATCTTTAGGTCTGCACACTAAAGCCTCCCCCCCCCCAAAGAAAAACAACAAAAGAAAACAACAACAACAACAACAAAAAGTTTGAATAGTTTGGCATTTCATGGCCCTCATGCAAGAATGCAGAGAATATTTCAGTTGGCTGTAATACTACTACAACCTGAAATCAGAAAAAAATAGGACGCTATCAAAACTGCACACAATAAAATGCATTGATGCTACGTTCAAGTTCACTTTCTTTTGCTTTGCATGCAGTATGGACCCAGCATGCTTCATGTTTTTTTTATTGTCATTTTGCTTTGTTATTGTACATCAATTTTACCACTTTGAAACCTTGCTATTCCTTCTATCAAAACCTAAAAGGGGTCTGGAGGATACCACAATGACGTGTTTCACTTGTTATTTTCCCCTATTCTTCCTAACACGCCTGCGAAAGAAACCTTCCAGAGTTAAAAGGCCAGGTCTGTTATTAAATAATAAGACATGTACATGTTCACAAGGGACAAAAACATGAATCAAAGCAGTTTTAAATAAGAACATAAGATGTGTTTGCAGCAAAATGGTAAAAACATTTTGCATCAAAATGCAACTGACCTTTTTTAAAATTAATTTGGCACGACTAAAAAATGCCATTTCACTTAAATGGCAGTGTAAATGGGGACGACCAAAGCAATTTTAACTTTCTACATGTAGCCTACAAGCTTCATAAAAAAGGACTGTTTGTGCGGGCAGATCTCCATCAAGACATTGCCACCTTATTACCTGTACAAGTCAATGTTGTGCCAGTTGATGCAAGCGAGGCATCAACATCTTTAACTTTAACTTTAACTTCTTCCATAACACGGGATCAGTACCTGGATATTTATGACAAAATAATAAGCAGCAGCCGTGAACTGTCCACCTTTGTGTATGGAGAGAAGTTTGTGCAACATTTGGTAGTTGACTTGTATTGTCTTGCAACAAGGTGGCTGAGAGGAGATCTGTCTGTATAAACAGTACTTTTTAAACATTTTCTGTGTACATACAGAGTCAAAATCAACCTTGGTTTGTCTTCTGGGACCCAATCCTAACTATGACTTCAGTGAAATCACACTTTTGAGTCTTGCAAGAGGCTTGACGTAGGTATTTATTTTGGTGTTTGTCAATTGCTCCAAGTGCTAACATTCATTTCCATTTTGCTGCAAATCCATGTTCTGTTTTCACTCAAAACCACTTTGACGCACATCCTTTTGCTCCATTTTCCATTTCAAATCTTTTATACATTCTCTTTTGGAGACAGATCAGGACTGCAGGCAGACCAGCCCAGGACACATACCCATCTTCTTCCTCGGCCAAGCTTTTGAGCAGAATGTGATTTTGCCTTGTCTTCTTTAAAATATCTGGAAGTCCTTGTTAAGGATGTTGTCTCGAAGGGCAGCACATTTTCCCGTGAACATCTCAATTCACCTTTCTGTATTATAACTGCCATCATAGAGGTGCAAGGGACCCTTGGCAAGGTCACAACTCCACCACAGAGCCTGGCTTTAGGATTTCTGATGACAGTCTTGATGGTTCTACTTATCTCTGGTCCAGTGAACATGGCATCTCATTCAAAGCAGATCTGGTGTACCGATGCATCTGACCATAGTACACGTTTTCACTCTGTGATGATTCATGTGAGTCTCTGAGACTCTGACGTAACTTCTGGAAGGTTCACTTAAAGCTTTAATCTAATAATCAGCTGCGATTGTAGTTATGTCAATTATTGATGAATAATGGTTTTTACTGGGTGAGAGGTCACAGTTGTCCACTTTAAACTTGCATACTTGACTTATTGCACAAACCTTCCTCCAGATTTTTGAACTTATTATTGATATTGTGCACTGCAGAGGGAAAATTAAGTACATCTATTAAAGTTTTTCTTTGAAAAACCTTGTTTTAGAACATTTAAATGAATTTTCTCACATATTTGTTGACAAAATGGAGATCCATTCATACCGATCTTTTGTCTTAAATCATCAGTCTCCTATTAACATTACTTGTTTGAGGTGTCATCATTATATTTTTAAAAGAAGACATTATCTGAAGTGCATTGGGTTCATGTAGATGTAAAATATAAATAAGAAAAAAAAAAATAAAGTACCGGTAAATGTAAGAATTGTTGTATTTGCATTTTTAATATTTTTCCAACTTTTCTGATTTGGGTTATACATTTTAAAACTTAATGACAAAAAACTTTATATTCAAAAGCTAAAGCCTATTATATTTCTTGAGGCTCTCCAGCACAGATATATATCCAGTACAAACTAGTCATTAATATGCAGAAATGTATATGGCATTACAGGAAAATTACGTGTACAAAATAATCTTATTCTGGCAAGGCAACTTACCTGGGGGCTCACCTGGGATGTTACTTCCCTGATTTAATGTGTTTCTGTGTCAGTGATCGCATCGGGCAAAATGCTTTTATTTGTTGTTGGGATTTTTTTCATCAAGGATATTTTCAAAATTACAAGATGCTGCCAATTTTGTTAGAATCCTGTTTCTGCTCTGAAGGTTTTCTACCCTTTTACTGAGAAAACATTTTGTCCACTGGCTGCTGTATCCACCTCCCAGGGAACAGAAAATTACAAGCTATCAGGCTAATGTGATATCACACAGTGTTGGTCCGTGTGCTCAGAGTCCAGGGTAAACTTACTACATTACTGCATGTTTATAAATCTCTAACATGGCAGAGAAGTTTATTTATCCCACATTAGTATTTCTTGCAAGACGGGCAATCATCTGCCGCGTAGGTTGCTAAACAATTAAAGAAACAATGAAAAAAAGATGAGGATATTATTTTGAAGATGTTGATGTGTGATGAATAAATTACAATCCAAACATTCACAACTTTTTCTCCCTGAACAAGTAGAGCACCGAACGTGATCTAAATAAGTGCTGCTGCAGCTTGCAGAAGTCCAGTCACCGGGAACCTTTGAAGCTGCTTAAAACTGACAGCAATCTCAAAAACCTGCAAAGTAACTCGGAGAGGGATGTCTGATTATAAATTCTAGAAGACGTGATAGTTTGTTTTGCATTGATTCTGTTTTTTTTTTGGTTTTTGTCTTTGAGCAGAATCCCGAGGCAGCTCTGGGCTCATTCCCCGTCCAATGATGCACTGCTGCAGAGCACAGCGGGCGCTAATGAGTTGGCCTCACTGCCACGGGGTGACATTCAGCATCGTCAGGCACATAGACGCTTTAGTCACTAACCTGATGTATATGCTTATATTTCACACACCTATGAAGATTTATGAGTTACAGATAACACTGCAGTATCATTTCGCATCAATTGCTCTACAGTTGACAGTACAAGTACCTTGAATAAATAGTCAAGCTTGTTGGAGATGCTAGATGGTTATCTGTGCAGCCCTCTCAAAATACAACAGCACTGTCAATCGTCATTTCTTACACGTTGTAGAGTATGAGCATATGGTACACGATACAGAAGACAGTTTAAAGTTAATTCCCCACATGTTTCTGCAGCAGAGCAGGTCTGGTTGGAGATCCCTCTGTGCACAGCAAGAGTGACAGATAGAAACGCACACTCGTGCATCTTAATTCCATCACTTACTGAACACATGGAGAGAATAGAAACACCATCTTCGTCGGTGCTAAAACTAATGGTTTCCTGTGCTGTTGTTTTGAAATATAATCACAGAGGTAAGCGGCGGCCTTAAACGGTATGTGGAGTTGTTTCACTTGTCAATTTGAATGTTAGGATATTAACTTGTGGACAGTTAAACTAAAATCTTTTTTATTATTATTTATTTATTATACCCGAAGAATAGATTTAAATTCATGCTTGCATTCAAAGCAGCCCTGCCAGGCAGCTGGATGTTGTTCTTGTCACACTGTTTCCTGTTGTTACACCCCTCGCCCCATCTTCCATCCTGTGCCTTTGGGCAATCTAACAACACTGTCCTCCTTCTTTTATCTGTCCCTCAATTGTTAACCATTTTGTCTCAGCCAGTCCGCCTTCCCTGCCTCCGTTTGTCTCATCTTTCATCCCATATCTGCTCTTGCACCCCGTCTTTATTCCTCCTGATGCCTCCATCCTCTCCTCAGCTCTATACACAGCCTAATCATTCGACTGTCACCACATTCAGATCTCTCTATCCACCCACTTCCGCCCCGGCTCTCCAGCTCGCGCGCACAAGCGTGTGTGTGTGTGTGTGTGTGTGTGTGTGTGTGTGTGTGTGTGTGTGTGTGTGTGTGTGTGTGTGTGTGTGTGAGCACAGTGCAACAGCATACTCCCACTGACAGCTGGCTCGAGCTGGAGGAATAAGAAGGGGTAAGGAGTGAGAAAGGGGGAGGATGAGAGAAGGAAGAGAAAGGCAGCGAGAGGGACCCTCGTCCCCGGGCGGTTACCCCCGGCTCTCTCTGAGGAAGTGTCGGTGGCGCTGCTTTGATGCCGCCTACATCATGCAGAGGTTTGAAGCTGTGAGAATGCCTTCTGGCCCCTTTTTGCCTCGCCTCAGCGCCAGGAACTGGGCCACAAGTTGTCATCTGCTCAAAGCCTTGAACATTTCTCAATCCTATTACTCAGTGCTAAAAGAGTAAACAATCATTTCTTTTCCAGCCAGAAAAATGAAAATGCATATTTTAAAACCTCTGCATTCACTTAAGTCATTCCTCTCCTTGTGTCTTCTCCTCTTCTGTTTTCCAAGTAAATACTAGAAGACTGTGCTATTATTTTTGCATGATTTAGCCCATTTGTAAGTGGAAGTACAGCAAGCACACATGCAGTCTACACACAGAAACCATATCCACGTGCATGTTTTTCTGCTTATACTGCCCTCCATTGAATTTGTGCCGTAGTTGCAGGTACCTGTTAACAGACATGTTTTAAATACTCTCTCAACAGTATTGAAAGAGGCTTCCGAAATAAAAAATGATCCTGAAATGACTGACTGCAGGTTGAATGAAATGCTGTGAACAAAGAATGCAGAAATGTAAAGCTTTGTACTGCAGCATACATTCAGTTGATTAACCAAACAGTGAGTAATGATTTGTAAGTAAGTTTGTCAAGCTCTCTAAAACACTAGATTCTGTTTAAAATTGTTCAAGTATAAGATGTTTCTTTTTCTTTTACTTATTCACTCAGATAACAATACCTTAAAAAAGAGCCCACAGCTGGTGTGTCTGCGAGCAGACCACAGCTTCCTGATTCCGCCCTTAGACCTTGAACCTCAGATTAAAGGAAGTGAATGTAATGAGCCAGTCAACGAGTGTTACTTAAGTAAGCACGGACCATAGTTTCACGAGGAATATGACAATTCTTTTTTTTAAATAAAAGAATGGCATCTGGGTTAAGCTTCAGTCCCCCTGTGAGCCTGAAAAGTTTCAGGAAAATATAGAATATGGATTATATAGAGAGAAATAAAACCACAAAGGAAACCACTCTCAGTCAGTATTGGTACATTAACTTCTTAATCGAGCTATTGGAAATAATATAGCTAAAGATTTGACTGGAGTTTCCAAAAAATCAGAGTATATTTGCACGGGAAGAGAATCGAATGACCCTACGAGTGAGGTGCGTTTGACGTGATGCTAGGTGGCGCTACACGCCCTTTCATGTTGGCATTCTTCCGGTTAGTTGGAACAATCAGTAAACAAATGCAGCAGATTGGAAGTAGGAGGACAACAACAACAAGATGTGGACGCCAACGATGCAGCAGCTCTACAAGTGTAGCTCTTTTTCTTTGTTGTACGTCGTCTTCTTCTGTTACTGTGTTGTTGTCATGCCGTGACTGTTGTTATTCCCACTTCCGATGTGTCGTCACCTCCAGAAGGGGGAGTCCCACGGCAGTCAGTAACGCGGCTAACGTGGTTTGCAAACATACTGGAATAGCTTGATTCGGAACCACATTATCTGGCTCTAATAGCTCAATTTCAGTTCAAGTGGACTACAGCCCGACTAAAGGCTGAAATATGGTTCTGCGTCAACCCAACGCAGAGCACACGCCGTTGCCGTGACGCCGTTGCCGTGACGCCGTCGTGAACCCTTCGGACTTCTCCATCACTCCATTTCGTCGCGGTGCAGTACCCCCCGCGGCCGCTAGTTAGCAATCTTTTTCTGAATGGTTTATCCGACTTTTTCCGGTCACAGTGAATCAAAGAGATAAGGACAACTATTGTGCAAAAAAAACAAAACAAAAAAAATCACACATAAACGAAGAAAAGAGCCCTGAAAGTTCATGACTGCTTCAAACCGGAAACCGGAAATGCATTGCTACCAAGTGAACCAATCACAGCCCTCTCCGTCTGCGTCGCCTCGACGCGTAGTTACAATTTTCGGGAGGTGCACGTCAGTGACGTCAGCGTCGACGCAGACCACACGGCGTAGGCACGGCGTCGTTTTGACGCAGAACCATAACTCAAGCTTAAGGTGTATACATGGCTTTCAAAACTCCGGTATCAGTCGGACTAAGGCAATAATTTCACTTTTTGTTAGTGCACGTAAACGTACTGACTGTCTTTATTGCATTATAAAATATAAAGAAATTTGGAGTTTGAAGCAACTACTGAAAAACAAAAGGCATATTTACCACTGATTTATATCACCGTTCTTTCTAATTACACCTTTTCTTTTTGAAGTCTTTCAGAGTGTTCTGATGTTGACCTATTAAAATAACTTGGGACCTCTCAGGAAAAGTTGGTGGTAGCGTTATGTCTAAAAATGAAAGTACATCCCTCACTGACAGCACCACACATGTTGCTACGGTACGGGAGATCACAAATGCCGGGCCAATCAAATAGAAACACCGGCCTTTTCACTATTTGCTGATAACAGTGCAGATGTTCATTTTTAATTTTTTGCACTTAGAACATAATGACCACAGAACATGTGTCCACTGTCCGTCTGCCCATCCGGGACGAGCTTGTGTCCAGAGAACTCAGCAGAGTTGATTTATGACTTCCTTCTTGTGTAACACACCTTCAGGTTACCAATCTAGATGCAACATCAGGTAGTACTCAATTGAATCGTTTTCAAAGGTACTCCCAGGGCTCTCTACTGATCAAAGTGGCATCTTGGTTTCTCATGCAGTGCCACCTGAGGGCTTGAGGAATATCACACGCCAGGAGCTTTTTTTTTTCTTCCTATTTTGGCCTTTAAACACTGAGATTTTTCCTGATATTCCACAAATCTTTTCACAATATTATTTGGTGGAGATATTGAAATACAAACTGTAATTTACTGTCATTTTTTTCTTTTCTTTAGAAAAAAAAGATTAAGAAATCTCTGCTGGAGTTTGATTAAATTACTTAACCACAACTCATGCTTGCTTAGAAAGACAAAAGGTTAAACCCTTGAGGGATGTTGCTTTATAACAATCCTGACAAATCAACCTGCTAATTTTAGAATCATCCATATTCGTGTTACTCATATATTCTACAAATCTCTTGTTTTCTTCATTTTACCACTTAGAAACTGTAAATGTATTAGTATCTTCTGATTAAATCAAAGTTGGTCCACAATTACACTTAAAAAAAACCAACATACAGTATATTTTCAGTTCGTTCTCTTAAATGAAGGTTTTAGCAAATTAACAAAATACACAGTGACTATTAAAGAGCAAAAGAAGAACCGAGAAGAAGATCTTGAAATGTTAGGGGGAAAAAATGATATTTACACACCTGTAATTCCACAAAAAAGAAGGCAATTTTTTGCTGATTTAATTACATGTCATCATCTGAAAGTTTTAAGAATATTCTTCCAAGCCAACTTTTGATATATCATCACCTCTGAATGTGGCAAAAGACTGTAAACGGTAAAAACTGTTTTCCACGGTTCGTTTAAACTAACATGGCCCCGTTGCTCGGGAAGGCATTATGGCACTACGGTTTCGCCTGAGGCCTTGAAGGTCACATACCTGACAGCGTTTTCCTTTCCTCGGCCTTCACACACCAGGTTTTTCTCCCTAGACAACCTGAATCTTTTCACAGAATGATATTTTGTCATTTTTGAAAGACCTATTTTGATTCCTTGCTGGAAAAGACAAAGGCCCAGGTTTATCAAAATATAAAAAAGTTGCTATAAATGAGAAAAACAATGGTGGTGTCCAGTCCTAAAACAGCACTAATTCATGCACTAGGTTAAGATTTTTAATTTTAACAGCCAGCTATCGACACAGTCCTCTGTTCACCTCTGAGATATCCAAAACATCTATAATTGCAGAAAACTGAGGCATGTGACCATGAACTTTCTGTTACATTATTACACCCTTGTGATTCGGTAATTATAAATACCTCTGTGTTTGGTGACAATGCATGAAAAAATATAAAATTTGAAATAAAAGGTACAGACAGGCTCCAGGCCTTCCAAAATTTAGATATAACTTCAGAAAAAAACCCGCCTTTGCCTGTCAAGAGCACAGTCACGACATGCTCTTCGCAATGACAAAAAATAGGAGAATGGGCGGTGAATCGTGCATCCAAAGCTTACTGAAGAACTAAGTCATTTAAATCCTCTCCTCTACATTTTTGGGAGTTTAAAAAGGAATCTCCCTCACATGGTTCAGGCTTAGCACCACATCTCTTTGGTTAATTTCAAGTATTACATGTGAAAGTGTTGATGGCATCAAATCCTCTTTTCTATACCCACCTAAACATTATTCAGGGTCTCAAAGGTTGTGACTATACATGTGTAAATTATAGGCAGAAATTAAGTCATAATGCCTTCTGTAGCAAGTTATTTATTTATTAATTATATAAAAACAATTCATAGCTATTAAGGCTGGTTGATTTTAACCCTTTAAATAATGCATCTAAGGTACTTTTTAAATATTTAAATGTGTGAATTAATGAAAATATTTTTCTATTGTTGGGCTGTAATTTCACATGTCAACAAAAATCAACCATTACAATCAGTTTTTCTTTCAATTTAAAATAACTTAACTTATTGTCCGTTTTTCAGAAAGTGTGTATTTTCTGTGGAGTTTCCTGTGGCTTCATTGAATGATTGGTGTCACTGCAATAAATCACCACTCTTGCTCGTGCTCCTTTTTGTATTGTTTTTAATAATTAAAAACTGTTGCTTTTTTTTTTTTTTTTTCATAAAATCCTACTTTAGTATCAATCTTATATTGAAGCCAGACAAACTTAGTTAGGGACTCTTTTTTTAATCATTTAAAACAAAGAACAAAAAAAGTTAATTAGGGCCTGAGCAATGACAGTGCGAAGGCCCTATTGTATCTGTAGGAATTTTTCTCGTTTTTCTCGTTTTTTTTTGTTTTTTTTTCCGATGAATTGCGGGCCTTTTTGCCCCCCTAAACGTGCCCCAAAAGTCACCAAATTTTGCCGACAAGCCAGGCCTGGCGAAAAATTTGATATTTAATGCTTTGCATTAATGGGCGTGGCCTAATGGCTCAACAGCGCCCCCTAGAAAACTTTCTGCCTCAAGGTCCACAATACGGTATGACGTACATATACGAAAATCGGTACACACCTGTATCATGTTGCAACTTAAAGAAAAGTCTCTTGGCGCCATGGCCGAAGCCGAACAGGAAGTCGACCATTTTCAATTAATCGTGTAATTTTGGCGCAATTTATGCCATTACTTTGGCCGCTTCTTCGCCTGAACCGTAACGTGCACCCAGGTGTGTTATACATCAAAATGTGCGTCTCGATCCTGTGATGATGCGCATTACTTTTATCAGTCAAAAGCGTTACCGTGGCGACGCTAGACGCCAAAAACCGCGCCCCCCCCTTCATCTGATTGGTCCATATTTGATAGTTTCTATTTTCTGCCATAACTTTTGAATGGTTTGACATAAAAAGTCATGAGTGGTGTCATCGGAATTAGTTTTGAGTCCTTGACCTTTATTGGTGAAAATTGCATGCGCGAGGGCCCGTTCATCGCTGCTTGCAGCTTTAATTACGGTAGTTTTATTTTTCCACTATACTTTATGCATCTCTGGTTCATCCTAACGAGAAAGAATACTAAGCATTTTGTTTTTTATATATTATATTTAAATCTGTGGTACACAGGGATCAGCTGGAGCTCATCTAAGCTTATTACAGGCGAATGGCAGGGGTGTTACAGGGATACACCCTGGAGGTCGCCAGTCCACTGCAGTATCACACATGAAGACAACCACACACACTCACTACGATGAACAATGTTCGAATCATCAATTCAAATTCTAACTATAGAATATTTTATCCCTGAAGGGATATTAATTGCTGTAGTAGGTTTTATTTAAGTCTTTTCAAAGAGTTATTGTAGAGGGTTATTGCTGTGGGCAGGAAGGATCTGCTGTAGCCGTCTGTGTTCCAGCAGATCTGAAGAAGCTTCTTCCCTGAATCATTGTGTTGTGAAGAGGATGTTCAGGGTTGTCGTTGATCTTCTTCATTTTATGACATGTCCTCCCTCGCACAGTCAGCTCCAGAAATCCCAGGACAGAGCCACCCTTCATCAGTTTGTTCATTTTCTGACACTGGCTCTGAAAATATTCAGCATGCAATATTATGTAAGTATATATATATATATATATATATATATATATATATATATATATATATATATATATATATATATATATATTGTCAGGGTTTCACCCTTCCTGTTTTATTTTGAAGCCCATGTCCTTGTATTTAGCTTCTGGTTTGACCTTCCTGTTTCCCATCGGCCCTGTTCGTCTGCACCTGTGTCTCGTTATCCCTTGTGTATATCTATGGTGCGTCCGAAATGCCATACTAAAAAGTATATACTAAAAAGTATACTTAAGTTCGGCACACTTTTCAACCATCACTTAGCAACCAAACGCTGCTGCATTGCATTGTGGGAAGTTTCTGCTCGGCTAGTGTCCATCAATCCACACTAAAAAAATTCTCAGGAATGAGTATGGATAGAGCATACTATTGAGTACGTTCTAATGTTTTCGGACGCACTAAAAAGTCTCACATACTCATTTTGCATACTCATTAGGGTGGAAGTATGCAATTTCGGACGCAGCCATAGTCTTTCCCCTACTCCCTGCTGGTCCGTACTGTTTCCTCCCTCTGTGTTTCCCATGAGTTTGGTATTTTTGATCCTAGTTCCGAGTTTTTGCCTTCCTGCAAAGCAGCGCCTTTTGTTTGAATTAAATAAATCTTTGCTTTTGAGAACTGCATCCTGCTCTCTCTCCTACATCTGGGTCCGAACAACTACCATATCACAACATATATACTGTATATATATATATATATATATATATATATATATATATATATATATATATATATAAGCAACTTACTTAAAAAGCTGATGGACCAAAACTTCTCAAGAATTAAAGTCTGCGTTGTCCTTTGCCTAAACAGCCCCATTGTTGCAATTTCCAGTCCAGTCTCTTGTCCAGTTGAACACTGACTACGTTTACATGCAGTCAAAATTCGGGTTATTGCTAATATTCCGGTTACCGAAACATTCGGAATATTCCGTTTCCATGCGTGAGCAAACAGGATTATCCCTGTTTACATGGTGATTAATCATTTGGGATATCTGGATCAAAACAGCGACGTGCGGAGAACATCATGACGCAATTCCCGTCATTTCCACTTCTTCTTTCTGTATCCAAATTCAAAACAAATGCTGCTTTGCGCAACTGTTCACTCACCTTCTTGTAAATCTCGCTATCCCGGTACTTTCTACCGTCTACAAATGCCAAAACGTTCATATCCTTCATTACATTTATAAAATGATTAGTCTCTTCCTCACTCCAAAAGTGTGGCGTGGTCTTGTGTTTCTCCGTGTTTATAAGAACTTCCTGGACTCAAAAGACCAAGATTCCTTGTGAAAAAAGCATGCGCAGAAAACAAATTCATGTTCCGTTTGATCGGGATATCCCGTTTGGCGTTTAATATTCCGGTTTTAAAAGGAGTAACCCAGGGGTCATAGCATAATTCGGGTTTTAAAAAAACGGAATATGAGCAAATTCGGGTTATTCAAAGGGGTAATTGGTGTTTACATGGCCGTGCAAAACCGGGTTATTGCTAATATTCGGGTTTTAAAAGGGTTATTGACTGAATGTAAACGCAGTCACTGAGGTACTGATACTCCTCCACCTCCTTCACTTCTTCTACCTTGATGGAAAAACTATTTGACTTAACCCTGGCTCTCATAAAATCCACAATTATCTCCTTTGTCTTGTTCATATTCAAGATGAGATGATTGTTCCCACCATGCCCCAAAACAGTCCACCAGCTCTCTTACTGAGTCTCTCCATCACTGATTAAACCCCACAACTGCAGAGTAATCTGAGTATTTCTGCAGATGACAAGACTCCAACTTGTACTGGAGGTCTGAGGTGTACAGTGTGAAGAGGAGTGGTGAGAGTACAGTCCCCTGTGGTGCTCCTGTGCTGCTGAACACCTGCTCAGACACACAATTCAGTCTCACAAACTGTGGTCTTTTCGTCAGGTAGTAAGCCAGGTGATTGTGAAGGCATCCACCTGTGTCGTCTGGAGTTTCTCACATAGTAATGCAGGCTGGATGGTGCTAAAGGTACTGGAGAAATCAAAGCAAATGATCTTTACAGGGCTCACTGCTTTGCCTGTTATCATGGGTTTATTGACGCAGATAGGAACATGTTTGCCATTAACCTGTTTAACATGTTTTTGGACTGTAGGAGGAAGCTGCAGAAAAACCCACACAAGCAAAGTTGAACCAGGAACTGTCTTCCTGTGAGGGGTTACTGCTACCCTTTAAACCACCATGCTGGCCTAAACTGTTACACCCAGTGCATAGTGTGTGATAACCGTTCAGAACGTCATATTTCCAGCCTCTGCAATGCAAATCAAAAACAATCCGTTATATTATTGATTAAAAGATTAATTACGGCATCTCTAATACAAAACCAAGCTTCCTGTACGTGCACAGAAGCAGCTGGAGCAAACAGGCCCTTTACACTGATGCATGCACAAATATTTATTTACAGATCAAATCTCTGTGAGAACTTGGTCTGTAATCAAGTCGAATACCAAACGTATGATGGTCTTTGATGATTCGTTGCACAAAATGTATAATTTACATCAGGATGGTTTTAAGATGTACCGTATTCCCAGAATACATACTTTTATCCAGTGTTGTACCACCATATTTGGGTGAATTTTGTTTTTGGTAATGCAGGCAGAGCTGAATGTATCTGTTATGTATCTATTACTTTATTCTGACAGTGTCCTTTTTTGAATGTAAAGAGGTGTGTCCTCGGCCATACTAGGGAAACAGAGAAAAAAGGGAAACAGTGTGTGTTAGAGAGAGAGAGAGAGAGAAATTGTTGTGAGAAAAATTATGTTTCTGCTTTTACCTTTGGGGGGAGGGTCAGATGACCGTGACCAGACTTAACAGACACATTTAAACCCCAGTCAGACCTTGGTGTCCCTCCAGAAGTGCATATCAGTCACTTACAGATGGAGAGCTCAAAACAAGCATGAGCTTGACCTTGATACACATGAACACACCAAACTAAGATAAAATTCACACATGAAGTGACAGGAAAAAGCAAAACGGTTCCATTTTAAGCTTCGCTATTTACTGTGTATACATGTCAGACATTTTAATAACAATACACCAAACGATGTTACCAAACAAGGTATGTGTGCCCATCCTATAATGATTCTTTCAACATTCAGCTTGCTGCAGTAGATGTCACAGACGAAGGTCACATTAAACATACATGTAGCACCAAGAGGGAGGAAGACCCCTCCACACGAGGCTCCAATTTATGAAGCATCACAGTAAAGCAATATCTGGCCATCAGCAGCCTTGTGAACAGATGACCTGATTTTATTTACGCAGAATAACATTTTAAATTCATAAATAACTATCAGCTTGAAGTGTCACTCACTCTGCAAGGAGAGATCATGTGTGAGAAGTCTGAAAAACTCTTAGCTTAATTAGAGAGCTGATGAGTACATGAGCATAAAGATAGAATAAATAACACTGTATGATTGATATGTTCAAGCTCTGGTTTGGTTTCTTCCAGTAGCAGACTGCTAAACAAAGCAAAAGAAAAAAACCCAAAACACGACAGCCTCAGCCGTGTTGCAGGATTTCTTAGTACAGACAGGTACCAGGAGCTGAGAAGACAGAGGATTATCTTTCACTGTGTCAATGAAAGTATAAGTTAAGCATTTTCAAAGTCACGTTCTACTGCATACTCATGCAGTATGCATATATATATATATATATATATATATATATATATATATATATATATATATATATACGTACAAATACAAATAAATGAATGCAAGACCTTTAAACAAGGCCCAGTTTTTGACAAACACTACCCTAACTGTTAAATCTAATTTGCTGCCACTGAAAACGTGCTTGCAGAAGTTGCATCTGTATCAGCATCTGTATGCAGTCAGCCTGTTTTTTATTCATACACGCATTAATGCAAAATCTATATTTCTATCACTAAAGTGAGCTGCCAACTTTAAAGCATGCCAGTTCAAGTTTCTTACTAGAAGAACTAGACATTTTTAATTTCACAGTAACAATACTGTGACGAGTGCGTCCACATTAACTTCTTAGATTATGAGGCAGTTTATATTTCAACACAGAACAAGCTTCACAGTTTTACAGTATGCAACACTATTAACATCATGTGAGAACATAGTAACAGTTGCAGGGTTTCATTTGCAAGTCCACATGTCTCTGTAAATCCTGTTCAGCTACTGTTGACATCTTCTTTTCTCTTCCAGAAACCATCAAAAGAAAAGTAATACAACAGTGGGTCCAAACAGCAGTTCACACTAGCCAGACAACTGAGAACAGGTCTGTGGTCCTCAAAGAAAACAACCAAGGACACTGGCAAGAAGAATACAATAAACATCATCAAGTTCATGGCAAAAATCAGCATGACATTAACTTTGTTGCTGACCCTTGCAGACTCATGCAGGTGTCTCTGAAGTGTCCAGGATACCAGAATAGTAGATACAATGTTAACTGCCAGCATGGTGAACAGTAGCACAAGCTGAAAATAATCAATCGCTAAGCCGGGCTCGAACGCTCTCGAGCCGTTCCTCGGTGTCTCAAAATCAAAACAGGTGGAGTTCTGAGTTTGGTCCAAGTATCTGGAAAACTCCACACTCTCTGGTATATTCACCAGCACCACAATCATCCAAACGAACACAGCACCTTTCACAGCATTGGATGGGCTCCGGAGATGGCGTGACCTCAGAGGATAAACCACAGCCAGCAGCCGGTCCACGCTGATGAAGGTGATGAAGACGGAGCTGGAGCGGATGTTGTTGCGAAAGAGCATTGTGACACAGATGCATGTCATCACGCCAAAGGACCAGCTGTCTGTAGCATAAAAGTAGACTCTCATGGGCAAGGAGATGATGAGCAGCAGGTCTGAGATCACCAGGTTGACCATGAAGACGGCGCTGGGCGACTTGAGGTAGTGGTGACGAAGCAGAATCCAGAGCGCCACTGCATTGAGAGGCAGGCCAAAAGCTATAACAAATCCGAAGATCAGAGCAAAAGCCGTGTTCGTCATGTCGTGCTCTGTTCCATTTGCTGTCAGCTTGACGGCAAATTCAAGCGGGTCCGTTTTGCTGCAGAGTGAAATGCAGAACAGGAGACATGGGGATGTAATTGCGAAATCAACCACAATGAGCCCGCCTACGTACTTGTAAGTTTCACTCATCAGCATGCAGACGTTGGTACTACGATGTGCACTGAGGTGAGATAAAAAGTTGAAACAGGAAGTACGTTTAACAAGGCTGAGGTCAAGCAGTTTCACCCTGTAGTGAAACACAGACTGTCAAAGTTTAAAGTTAGAGTTTAAACTTAACTCAAAGAAAAATAAACTGTTTCACTGAATGTATTACACAATATATACTTCCACAATATATACTTCCACACAGGCAATTAGTGAATTACTTTTTTTTCTTAACCTCTAAACTTAATATATAAATATTTATACCACGGTCTGTGTGAATACTTGATTCTGATTGGCTGGCAGGTGTACATTAAAAGTGATAACCTACACCTAGAAAACAAGTTTGGTCAAATTGCCTGATATCTTTAATATCATTGCACTGGATCAACTGCCAGGTGGTAACCACGGCAACGGAGATTCGGATAAGAAGAGCCGGCTACCGCAGGACGGCGACAGAGACGTTCTATAAACCGAGACAGCCCACTACGGTTGTGTTTCTTGTATCTGTGTCACGTGACTGCCACGCCCCTTTAGGAGACCGGAAGTAGGTCCTGAGTCTATTGAGTCCTATGGGAAAAGTGAACGTGAGCACAGATTATTACCAATTCCTTCGCCCCATAGTAACCTAAGTAAATATGGGACCCATTTTTCAAAAGCCACAAACCTTCTGAACATTCTGACACCAAAATGGTAATTTTCAGACCGACAGATTAGGAGAAAATGAACTTTGTTTGAGACCTGTCTCTGTCTGAGCAACACACTCTCGCGAGATTTGGCTCTCATAGTTTTCCCATCGGATAAAATGAAGTTTAAAACTAAAATAAAACTTGCTTCTTTGCTTAATAATACTGTTATTTTTATTATTTAAGTATTTTTGGAAGAAAGTTATACTGTATCTAGTGTTGTATGTTCCAAAACGATGTGGGGAGCGGGGCGGCCACGCCCACTTAGGAGACAGGAAGTGAGGTCAGAGGGGCGACCACGCCGCCTTAGGAGACCGGAAGTGTATACCATTCCATACCATTGCCAGTAACGGCAATGCGCTATCTTGTGTATAGAGGATCTTTGACGGCGACATGAGTGATTTTGTAAATTCTTTTAATTTATTTGGTGAAATTAACAATTTTGATGACTGGGATGAAGAAGAGGAGAGAAAAGAAAATAGCAGAGCGGAGCCTAGCGGACTAGAATATCTCCCGTTGCTAAGTCGTATCTCAGGTCCGTCCTAGTTACTGGAGAAGTCAACACTGTGTACATTGCATAAGGACCTTACGGGACGGTAGTGATCTTCCAGGTATTAGTCAGACCCTCAGGTGTTACCAAGGAAACTGAGTTATGGCTTGTTAAAAAACTCAGCTGTGGCTTGTTGTAAAACTAAAGATTTCAACTGAAAACATATTAAAGCATGAATAACTGATTTAATATTTATGTTTTTTGGTAAGTGGCCTTGGTATAAGGTGGGATAATGCCCTTCCAGGTGTACATTAACATACATATATGGACTTCGCGGAGGCAAGCCGTCCTCCGCTTCGCGTCGGACGGTTCACGCCCCAGGTTCACGCCCCCGCTTCATCCATATACGGTTTATGTATATTCATACATATAGATTATTGTTGTGCTTACAAGTTCACAGAGCTGTTAGGCCTCTGCAGCAAAACTCTGCTATTAAATGTTCTAGTAAGCAAACAGCCGATAATAGATCCAGTTTACTGGACCCCACCACCACAGCCTCCTGTTATAATATTATCAAGATGCAATTTAAATTTTAAAAAACTAGTTCAACTAGTTAGTTCAAGAACGGAAATACATAGCGCTAGTGATACCTTTATGTATAAAAATAAACATTCAAATGAGAAAAACAATTCAGACCCAACAAATGCATTGTGTCAAACATTGGTCTGTCTCATCCCACTAGGTTTATTTATGTCATCTATACCTTTTTAAAGGTGGAGTAAAGGATCTTGTCAGAATGCCTTTCATTTTATATGTCAACACATTTTTTAAGTCCAATTATAAATAATAAAATATGTGTTCACAGATGAACATGAAAAACATCTGTCATCTGAGGAACTGTAAGAAAGGTGACACATTATTGTTCCAGGGCCAAAGGGAAGTGGTGCTTTGCCCTGTCAGCCAACTCAACAGGTTTTCTGCTTGTTAATATAACTCCCCTTCTTTCGTGTGTACTCACGGCAAAAAAAAGACTGGATACTGCAGGTAAAACGGGAGATAATATTGGCCTGGTGTTTCCTCAGTGGTGACAACGGAGGAACAGAAAGTGATGAAGATGTTGGGCGTGTTCTTGTTGGAGGCAATTTTAATTTTGGTCTGATGGTTAGAAACTGAATGAGGAAACTGTTCATCCCTGGCTGTAGTCACTCTGTCTGCGCACACCGTACCACACCTTGCCTATGGTAGTCATTTTCAGATTTTTTTGCCTGCAGTATCACATTAATACCTGGAGAAATTAGTGGAAAGTTGTACACTGTCTTCTTTTTTCATGAGCTGTGGCAGATTACAGTGCTATCAAACCTACGACAAAGCTGTCAGGTTGTCATAAGTCAGTCCATGTGTGTTTCTGTGCTCTGGAGGTGGGATTTTCATGTACAGTAGGCTAGAAAGCAGAGGCTGAGCACGTTGGTTGTATTTGGTTGTACTTTCAAAATGACTCTTGTTCTTTCAAATTTTCCATGCGTCAACTATTCCACCTTTTAGAGGTGAATCCTGTGAAACCAAACTTTGAGTCAGTCTCCTCACGTTCTTTATTTAGCACATTTAGCCATGAATGTAAAAGTCAAATTTGACAATTGGCAAATCCGAGCATATGCATTATTAATTCAAATCACAAGTGCACTGAAGCAAAAGGTGGTAGAAAAGGAACTTCAAATCTGTGTTGGTTGTAATTGGTAGAAAAAATAGCCCATTGCCTCTTTTCAGAACTCTTACATTATGAATAATGATCATTTGAGGAGTAAAGCAAACTTCTTCAAAACGTTTTCATAAAAACAGGCTATGATGTGGTCCTTTTTCAAATGATTTCCTCTGTCTGAAAGTTTCAGACAGAGTCTGAGGCTTTCGGAGGCTGCCGTCTTCTTTTCAGGAAGTAAACGCTGCTAGTGATTTCATTCTGCTGACTGAGAGGTTAGCATCTCTAAAGTGGCAGCAGTCTTGCAAATCACCATTGTTCGTTGAAAATCTTTCTTCACAAAATTGTTCAACAACTTTTTTTCTGTCACATTTCTCTTGAAGTTCATTAAATGTTTCTATTTTCTTACAGTTTTTTTTTCTTTTCTCGCTCAACAGTTTCCTGTGGTGGCATCTGAGGCATTTTCCGTGTGTGTTTTTTATTTTTATTTCCCGTCAGTTCTGCCATCTGCGTGTCATGCTCTCTGTCAGCTGCATTTCCAATAAATGAGCAGGCTTTGCTTCATCCGCGTGAATTCTACATGCAAAAAGCAAACCTAAGCAGAAGATAGCACATCAGTCAAAGCTGCATTTTATTTTGTAGGACCTCTATCAGATGACAACTACGAAATACTACACAGTAAAAGAAAAACAAAAAACGAATAGGAACAGAAAGAAATGCTGCGCAATGTTATTAAACGATCAACAATATTGTACAAAACTCTGTAAAGACATAAAAACAAATGCAGCTAAGATTAAAGCCCTCTAACTGCAAGCCGTTCTGAATAAAAAAACCCGTTGCTGCTTTTTAAAGCAGGCAACTTAAAGGAAGCGATGCACCTCCTCCCCCAAACCCCCTTGGGTTTTGTGGAGAGCTGTTTATTACTCTGGTTAAACAATCTAAGGGGGGTGGGAAGTGTGGCTTTAAAAACCTAAACCAGCAGCCTATAAAAATGATTATGTGATTCACTTCATGGCTTGAAAAGTACTGCCTTGCAATTTGTAAATCATCCTTCTTTTTGAAACTCTGTTTTTGTCTTCCATTATTGGCAGAAATCAAGAAAAAGCAGGACACATTGGACACTATATATATATATATATATATATATATATATATATATATATATATATATATAGTGTCCAATGTATATATACATATATATATAATCTCCATGATGGACAGAACAGAAATGTATGAAATGCACGAGGTTCCCATGCACAACTACGAGAAAATGGAAATTTTAAATTTATCAAGAACTCTGTGTTTAAATTTGCGTGAATGGAAACAAAGGAAACAACTGCCTCATGTGACTAAGGTTTTCAAATTGAATTTGCTGTCATGAGTAGGTGTGAAATTGAGAAAGGACACAAACTAGACATTTTAATCTGTCTGATAATCTGATAATTGAACTGTGTACCACATGGTAGAACCGGAGGAGGTTGCAGGTTCTTATATTTGAAATCATATTATATTTCAAAGGGCTAAAAATTGGTTAAAATCAATAATTATTTATGGTTATAAGCCATTTATAATGGCTTCTTTCTTCTTTTGAAAACAACCCCCATCTTAATTTGGATGCTTGTACAACAACAAAGGCAGAACAAGTAACTTGAATCACTGCTCTTCTTTGGTTTTGTTTGATGTCTCGACACCATCGTTTAGATAAAAACTGATGTGTTAACCCATCAAAGTCCACAGAGTTGTCAAAATAGCGCTATACTGGGAATCCTACCGTCTGCGAAGTAAAATGGCATGTTTTGTTAGAAGACTGTGTTAAAGAATATAATGGTTCATCTAAATCTATAGATAGAAGGGAACCTGCTTTGCAGAAGCTTAAACAAAATTGATAATCTGCCATTTCCCTGATAATAATAATATTAATAATTAATAATAAAAATAATAAGGGATTAGATCTGAACTCTTATCCGTAACACTGCCAAAAAGCTATCTATTTCTCAAGACAAAAAAAGTCAATATAATCAAGGAATCCAGATAAAGCTTTCAAATATTTGATTTTCACTCGCGTCAACTTTTACTGTTTTGAGGTCAGCCGAAAAAAAGTACAAATAAACCGGAGATCTGGAGACTGGCTGGGCCACTCCATGACCTTGAAATGTTTCCTACGAAGCCACTCCTTTGTCGCCTGGGCGGCGTGTTTGGGATCATTGTCATGCTGAAAGACCCAGCCACGTTTCATCTTCAATGCCCTTGTGAGGTTTTCACTCAAAATCTCATGATACATGGTCCCATTCATTCTTTCCGTTACACGGTTCAGTCGTCCTGGTACCTTTGCAGAAAACCATCCCAAAAACATCCCAAAAGCATGATGTCTCCACCCCCATGCTTCACAGTAGGTTTGGTGTTCTTTGGATGCAACTCAGCTTTCTTTCTCCTCTAAACACGACAAGTTGTGTTTCCACCAAAAAGTTCTATTTTGGTTTCACCTGACCATATAACATTCTCACAATCCTCTTCTGCATCATCCAAATGCTCTCTAGCAAACTTCAGATGGGCCTGGAAATGTACTGGCTTAAGCAGGGCGACACGTCTGGCTCTGCAGGATCTGAGTCCCTGGCAGCGTAGTGTGTTACTGATGGTAACCTGTTACTTTGGTCCCAGCTCTCTGCAGGTCATTCACTAGGTCCCCCGTGTGGTTCTGGGATCTTTACTCACCGTTCTTGTGATCATTTTTGGGTGGAGCCTCAGATCGAGGGAGATTATCAGTGGTCTTGTTTGTCTTCCATTTTCTAATAATTTCTCCCACAGTTTCTTCACACCAAGCTGATTACCTATTGCAGATTCAGGGGAGGATGAGTTACAGTCCCTGTTAGACATTGTGGATAACTGGTGTCGGAAATGGAGATTGTTAATCAATCAAGGAAAAACCCAAGTTATACACTTTAGAAAACCTGGAGTAAGTAGAAGCACTTTTAATTTTAATGTTGGAGTTGAACCTTTATGTTACACGAACATTTACAAATATCTTGGCTTCACCCTGGATGAACACTTACAGTTCAAAGAAGGTATTAATATCCTCGCTGATACGGCAGGCAGAGCATTAGGTTCTATTGTCAGTAAAATGAAGAATTGTAAAAATCTTAGTTATACCACCTTTTCAAAGCTTTATGAGGCCTGTGTTTCTCCAATTCTTTTTTATGCAGCGGGGGTATGGGGGGGTAAGGAATTGTCCAGAGTGAATGCCATTCAAAATCGGGCTATTCGATGTTTCTTAGGTGTGCACAAATTTACTCCTGTGCTGGCTTTCCAAGGTGATATGGGTTGGGAGCCATGTTTGATTAAGCAAAAGGGGGAAGTGCTTAGACTTTGGAACCGTCTGTCGTCTATGCCAGAGGCTAGAATAGCCAAAAAGGTTTTTCATTGGGACAAAGCACATAACTATCCTTGGTGTCAGGGAATAAATGCCATCTTTAGTGAAACTGATCTACAACATGTTTTCATAGATGGTCAGCGGTGTAATGTTCGGTTTGTGAAGCGTATGTTATTCTCTGAATATAAAGAAAAATGGGCCAACGACATCTGGCATAAACCCAAACTCAGAACTTACCGGTTGATGAAGAGTACTTATTGTCCTGAACCGTATGCGACCTTACCCCTTGATAGATCCAAAAGGTGTGCTCAGTTGCGAACTGGGATTCTCCCTCTGGCCATAGAAACAGGTAGGTATAATTCTGTTCCTGAAGAGGAAAGATTGTGTAGTGTTTGTGACCTGAATGTTGTTGAGGATGAACTTCATTTTTTGTTTTATTGTCCATTGTATGATGAAGCCAGGAAGTTTTTATTTCAAAGAATGCAAGATTGTAAACCTGAGTTGTTTTGGAGTGAAGATGATGTTAAATTGGAGTGGTTTTTTAAAGAGTTTTCTCTGTGGCTACTTTTGTAAAGAGAGCCTGGAAACAGAGAAAGGACAAATTATATGAAAATTGAGAAAAGATCTGATCTGTAATGTATAAGTGGATATTATAATTTTGTGTTTGTGTTTTTGTTTGTACGTAGTTGATGTTTGTTTGCTGGCGTAGGGTATCTGTGTCTTGTAAGCCCTTATGGGCTGGGCACCTTAAAGGTGTATGACACATAAATAAAAATAATTCATTCATTCATTCATTCAGTCTTCCCAGCCTGGTGTAGGTCTACAATGTTGTTTCTCACGTCCTTTGACAGCTCTTTGGTCTTGGCCATAGTAGAGTTTGGAGTGTGACTGTTTGAGGTTGTGGACGGGTGTCTTTTATACTGATAACCAGTTAAAACAGGTGCCATTAATACAGGTAACGAGTGGAAGACAGAGGAGCCTTTTAAAGAAGAAGTTACAGGTCTGTGAAAGCCAGAAATCTTGCTTGTTTGTAGGTGACCAAATACTTATTTTACCGAGGAATGTACTAATTAATTCAGTAAAAATCCTACAATGTGATTTCCTGGATTATTTCCCCCCATTCTGTCTCTCATAGTTGAAGTGTACCTATGAGGGAAATTACAGGCCTCTCTCATCTTTTTAAGTGGGAGAACTTGCACAATTGGTGGCTGACTAAATATGGTACTTTTTTGCCCAACTGTATATGGAAAATAATTTACTAAAATCACAAAAGAACAAGCCTGTGAGCCTGCAAAGGAGGTATAGAAAATGGATGGATGGAGGAATAAGTACATCCTCTTTCTACTCTTTGTCTTAATAACGATCTTGCAGCATTCTAAGCAATCTGTTGATAAACAAATGCCCGCAAACCTCAATGAGCTGAGGCCACGTTACAAAAGAAGAGTTGGGTACAAGTCTTGGACATTGATGTAGAGACTTATAAAGTTAAATCCAAATGATGACTTTAAGTTATTACTGCTAAACACTCAACAAGCTGCAGGATTGTGGTCATGCTTAGCTTTTTACACAGTTTCCACATTTTATTCACTCAATGAAGGTATACTGTACCACCATACCTCCTTTTGTGTTGTTTGATGTTTTATTTAAACAATATTAGGACATGGTGTTTTGTTACTGTTGTTGTTGTTGTTGTTGTTGTTGTTGTTGTTGTTGTTGTTGTTGTTGTTTTTTATGTCTTCACTCATACATACCTTTTAACAGAAAGAGGATTTGTTTTCTTATTCAACCTGTTACACAGTGCATAACTAGGTTCAGTTAATGTGACACCGCCTTTTTTTTTTGTTTTTTTTAATTTTTAAAGTTTTTTTTGTCCTTCCTGTTTCACTCTGAGTCATGAACCACCACTGTTGTAAACCCACGTTCACATCATGTTCCTCTTAACTGCACACAGACACAGCACCCATACGACATCAACACTGCAACAAGATAAGCAAACACATCAACATCCACAAACATGTACACGGTGTGTAAAGCTGGAAGGGTATGAAAAAAAATAATTAATGAATTGAGGTTACTAACTGTCCAGAAAGATCAAGAAGGGTTTCTGATTCTCTTATTAGTGCTGATGAGACCATTTACAGACACTTCACAGTCATTACTTTACCGTCAGAATCTCACGTCTCCAGATCGGGGGACGTTGATAAGAGAATGCACGTACGAGCAAAATAGTCTCAGTTCATCTCTTTGTAACTATTTTGTGAAAACAGACAACCTCAATCAAATCAACATATGAAAAAACTGAATGTGCTGAAAAAAAACGGAAATAGCAAGTCCAAATACAGAACATACAGATACATTAATTTAATATCTTGTTAAATGCTGAACTGTAATTCCATGTTCAGCTGTTATTCCATTCAAATGTATTCAACTCTATAATACCCACTGTGAAGGCAAACCACTCTCAAAACTTCAGCCCCTTCACCTCATCACCTGATCGCCAATTTACCACTTGTGTTCTTTTCCCCTCCAGCTCTCTCTGCTATAAACTGTTGAAAGACAAATGAAAATGGCTCTTGTAATGACAGCAATTATGGGATATTTTCTGGCTCCAAAACTTAAATACACGCGGCTGGATCCTCTCAATAGAATTGGGCTGGCTACCTCACCAATGAATGCAATGAAAAGAAGAGTTAAAATTGTTTTCTCTGCAAGCGAAAGCCTGCCTCCTTTTCTCTGGGCTCTGATATTTGAGAATCTTAAATGCCTCTCAAGACCAAAAACAAACAGACAAAAAAACCAAAACACTCAATATTGTTGCTGTCATGAACAATCCTAATTTTCAAAAGCTTGTCGTGCCATTCGCATTCATGTAGTGAATATGGGAAGTCTGCAGGTTGTGTGGTTTTATAATGTATTTTTATACACACACACACTCAGCCAAAACATGAGGTGGAACTAAGAAATGCTGTCAAAAACTGCATTTCCTCAAATTGCCCTTTTCCTTCGGCACGTTTTCTCAGCATCTTATTAAGATCGAATCTGGTTTCTATCTAGCGTTCCTCTTCATGGCAGCTCTGTTCGGAAACTCGTCTGTTTCCTCCCTATCAGCACCGTGGTTATGCATGAAGGGTGTTGCTTCTGAAGTACACCAGTCTGTAACGCGGATCAAAGTACTACGGCTCTTTGTCAGAAACATCCTGTTAACTTACTTTCTAGGTTTAAGAAAACCAAAATTATGATGCCCAAACCAGGGACCAGGTATG
The DNA here is from genome assembly GCF_033807715.1 of Cololabis saira. NCBI lineage: Eukaryota > Metazoa > Chordata > Actinopteri > Beloniformes > Belonidae > Cololabis > Cololabis saira. Next base: position 16,969,851 of record NC_084590.1, on the reverse strand, counting down.
TCAGTTTTATCTACCGTCTATGATTCAAACTGAACATTTCTACATGTAACTTGTAAAAGCAGATGAAGGTAACTCAATAAACCACAAACAACTACATTGTACTCATATATTCATTTATGAAAAACTTTGAAATACCATGCAACTTTGCAGCAATATGGGGCTAGAACAGTCTCATAATTTACAAATGCACAGGACAAAATTCACAAATGCACATGCCGATCCGCAAATGCACAGGACAAGATTCACAAATGCACACGCCGATCCGCAAATGCACAATATTCACAAATGCACAGAACAATTCACACGTGCGTAGGACAAGATACACAAATGTATTTTTGATGCACACACAAATATAACCCGATTTACAAACGATTTTTTTGTCTGTGAGCTGTGCTGGATTTGCGTGTGGCTTTTGAGACTCCCCTGACGTGACTCGATCCACAAATACATTTTTTTTTAACACGGAAGGATCTGCAACCAATCAGATGTCTTCCTTTGTTTCAGCCAATCATAAGAGTGCACCCCACGTGGGGGACGATTTACTCGTAAACCAATCAGATTAAAGGGGCGGATACACCTGCTGTTTGAACTGTGTTTGCGTCGTTCGCTTAGAAAAGTGATTCAATATTTCGAATTGGTGGAGTAAAGATAAATAAACAAGACCGCAACACGGGATGGAGAGGAGATCACTGCTCTGCTTTTGTTGTGATCTCGTAAAGAAAATAGCGCGATCGGAGATGGTTTGTCGGGCCGTTCAACCAGAGCCGTCAATCGTTCTTTTTTGTTTAAATTTTAAATCATGCTTTTTATTTTTTTCAACTTTGTGTTGTTTTCATGTTTCTGTAAAGCACTTTGAATCCCCTTGTGGAACTGTGCTATTGGAGTGACGTTGCGGCGCCCTGGAGAGCTCAGTGGGTGGAGCTGGCACCAGTTCCAGAGGCTACGGCCCCCGTGCAGGCAGCACAGGTTTGAACCCTGGCCTGTCTCTCTGTCCTCTGTGTCTGCTCCCCTCTCTCTATACCTGTTTCCTGTCCTCCTACTTTGAATGAAGGCCACTAGTGCCAATAAATCTAAATTATCTTTAAAAAAAGAAAGAAATTGCCTTGCCCTGCCTATTGATTTGGCACACGTTCCTAATGTTCAATGCCCTTCCAGACACAGATCCCCTGATTCCATGCAGCATTGGGAGCGGTACTGTGAAGTGGCTAGGGAAATGGGGGCTATGTGGGGTTCAGTTGCTGGCCCAGGGACATTTCTACTGGTCATGGTTGAAATTCTGCCCTCAGATTTAACTGGGTGAGTTGCAGCCAGGTTCTACTAATCATCACATTTTGATGAATTAATCATCAGCAGGTGCAGAGGCCCATATAAAAGCACTCATTTTGGCAAAGTAATGATCTGGAGCAGGATCTAGAGTGTCCACACAATACAGACACAGAAAGCTGTAAACAATGGCGCTTGTGTAGAAACCTTTAGTGAGCATCAATGCTTCATTTTTCTTCTGCGCTAAAGCTTTGGGCTGCTATGTCCACATCCATTCATGATCAAAAGATTTTCTAATTATGAGTTATTTTTTTGTTGTGACCCTAAAAAAAATCCATTAAGTGATTCGGATAAGATAACCAGTAAAAGGTTAGAGAAGTGTGCTTGGACATTGGAATCAGTGAGTGTGTGGCCACAAGCACGGCTGGAACTGAGAAAGTGGTTGATGTAAGTATTTTCCACTATCTCTAATGAAATTACTAGGCCGTTTTTGACCAGTGTGGATACAGTACCACGATTCAAGCCAGGAAAGATGGGGAAACAGGCAAACTGTGCCCACTTCATTAAAATTTCCATTTCTGCAACAGCAGGACTCGCAATAAACCCTGCTCTACTGGCCTACAGAGCAAACACACACCAGGCATCAGTATGCAGCAATGCACTCTGAAAATGACTGAACATTGACCCATGTGGTTGCAGGAGGTAGTTCGTGCATATGAAGCAGAATAGTGCGGACTTGAAAAGTATAGATTGTTATGAATGTAGACAAATTGACTTTTTCTCATCTTCTGCTGCTTCAGTCAAGTAAATATCACCATTTGAAACAGAGAAGGTTGCTATCCCTGTCCAGCCTGACCTGTACTGGGCCTCCATCCATCTCTCTTTGGCTCTCTCTGTCTCTCTCTGTCTCTCTCTCTCACTGATGTTCAGGACTGCAGTATCAGCAACAGATCTGAAAGGATTATTAGGTGTCATTACCAACTGGGCCAAAGTAATTAACCTGCTTCTTATGATTTATCTGAGGCTAAAAAGACTACACTGTATTAGTGGCATACAAGGAGAAAAAGTGGGGAATTCAAGCTCAAATACTTCTTTATCTATACCTTTTTCCAATTAAAAGCTGCCATTTTAAGTCTTCATAGGTTTAGAAAGTACAGGCTGGTTACCTTTGCAAATAAGCAAAAAGCTATAACAAAGCTGTCAACAGAAATAAATGACTAACAGAGGAGAGGGTTCCCGTCTATAAATTTGGCTGCCGGTTTAAACAAAGAATGACCACCTTTTTAAAATGCTTGAAGTTGTAACAGCGAAGGTGGAAAAAAATATTCAAGGCTTGAAACTAGATTTCCTTTTCTTACTTTGTCAAAAACAAGTGTTATATTTTTATATACAAAGCTTCCTAATTCATTTTCATCCGTTTAACAGTTTAAGTGCAAACCCACATCAAAGAAGATATTATTACTTTATTTAGTGTTGCTTTAACAAATAAAATGTCTTATGCAAAGTAAATTGTACAGAACATTTTCAGAACCTTAAAAGGTTTTAAAAAGTTGTAGAAACTCATGTTAAGAGAGTCATGTCATGTATTACTCATCAGTACACACATTACTACTTCACAGTTTCACAACCAAATCCTTCCGTTCTGAGATTTCCTGCCTGATAACTTTCCCTTTGCCCTGATTACTCGGTGTAGCAAATCCGCCAGACCCCAGAATACTGCAGGGGTTTCCAAACATTGCAGTTCGTATGCTCCACAGGAACAGAAAAGTATGTTCTTTTTCTCGAGGCAGCAAGAACAAGAACAAAGTTCATTCTGGTCAAGACATTTCTATACAACTCCTGGAAGTCCTCACAGGCCAGATCATGCAGGAAAAATAAGTGACAGTCATGCTGAAAACACTAGTGTGAAGGAATCATGATTCACAATCATTATTCGCACTCTTCACTGAAGAGTGTGAATCAGTGGAGTCAAGATGCATCAGGGAAACGGATCAGGGAGGGGCTGCCAGGAGTGAACGAGGATCATTTTTCAAATAATTATGACATAATATCACATATCAGTAACTCAGAGACAAATGCTATAATGTCATTTTGTATTTAAAAGTAATGCTGGTTGATGTGTACAGTGTGTTTACAGTTGATACAGTACAGTGTATGAGACTGAGCCCTCAGGTGCTGCTACGGTGTGTCGCTTCCCGTTGCTGAACCTTGGTTACATTTCAGGCCCTTTCACATCGGGCTGATAAAGATTCTGCCCAGGCAAAAGGAGAGAGTAATGTGTTCATGCCTGAAACAAACCACACCTCTGGAAAACAAGCCCCCAACTGACTGCTGATATTCTAAAATAACAGAATTGGCGACTCTGCACACGATCTGTGACAGAAAAAACAAAACAGGGACAGCCCAGTGACAACAACAGAAATAACAGATTATGAGTTGATGAAGGAGGAGGAGGACAAGGTGATTGAAATGGTAGAGGAGGAAGATTGGTTTTGACTCTCTGCGGGTAGATGGAACAAAGTACTGCGGTACAAACTTCCGCACCAGCGTAAAAACGGGAATTATGTTTCTGCTTCTCTGCATTAACCACACCCACTTGACATGTCAGGCCAATCACACAATAGTTCTCGGACCCATCTCTTTAATCAGGCTTTTAACTGACTCATTTAACTCTATGCTCACCCTTATTTTTATTGGATCTTACTGCTCTGTTTTATATTTAGTTTATCCTTTTTTATCATATTTTATTTCTGTTTAATTTCATGTTTTATCTAAATATTTTAGTCGTTATTTATGGTCTATTTTATACATTCTACTGTCTTATTCTTTTAGTTTTTAATGTCTTGCTTTTTAGACATACTTTTAGGATTTTACGTTATGTTACACTTTTTTAAACTCTATTAGTGTATGTTATCCTGCTTTCTTGCAGCTTTTATCTCCAGTGTTTCCTCATGGGGAGCCTCCATGCTGGGAGTGACTCTGGCCTGCAGGGGGGTCGTCCTGGGGGTGGTTCTGGCCTGGATGGTTGTGGAGTTCTGCACCACGGCTTCACCGCTGTGGTGTGGACTCCTCTATCCGTCCGGGCCGGGATGGTCTCTGAGGGCCCCCCCCCTTGTAGCTGCGGGCTATGGGACCTCCTGGCGTGGACGGCTCCCTGTTACCGTTTCCTCACCTGCATCCTTGTTTTATGTTAAGCACTTTGTGTTGCATTATGTGTATGAGAAGTGCTATACAAATAAAGTTTGATTTGATTTGATTTGATTTGATATCACACAAGAACAAAGATCTGCCCAGATGATTTGTCCAGAACAAGTTGCTACAACTCAGAAACTATGAGAAAAAATGATGTCCATTTTTTTCTCACAGCCCTGGAAGCAAGAACAAATGTGTCTTTATCCACCAACCTTCATGGAGGCTCCTGTCCTTCATGTTTGTATCTTTGCACATATACATAGTTTTACACACCACGGTCACAGAACACGACTGAGCGGCTAGAGTAAAGAGTTTAGCAACGGTTTGTAAACTGAAACATACCATGAGAAAGATGGAGGGGTCTCAGTGGCTCAGTGAAAACCACTGTGAATGCGCTGTGAATGCGTATGTGAATGCAAGTGGTCATAATACAGCTCTGTCACATTAGTGGGTGGCGGTGACTTTGGTTGGAATAAAAAACTGTGGTTCACCATGAAACCAAATTCTAACTTGTTCTCTATTATCTTTTTCTCTGGATGTGTTGAGACTGCAAGTGGTAGGTTTACTTTTGTGTATTCTATTACTGTATGGTGATTTATATCTGTCCTTTACACAGGAAGAGGCTATAGGATCCATTCTATATTCACCATTAACTAAATCAAATGATTTCCTGTTGTGTAAATTGCCGCCCTCAGTCAAGCTGAACCAATCACAGGCTTTCACTGGAAGACATGTTGTGAGAGCACAAGGGAGAGGAAACACTCATATTCAAAAATCAAATAACCCTCTCTCGTCTGCCACGGGGCAAATCCTTTTACTTTGTTCTGAAAATTGAACTTATTCGATTAACATGTTGGCTTTTCATCAGGAATGTGATTTCTTTCAAAGTGCACACTGAGAAGCAATATCTCTGAAGATTGGCTGCCAGTGGGTTGCTCATAATAGTTGTGTTTGCAGATTGAATTCTTACCCTTCAGAAAGGTGTTTACATAAAAACCTATGAAGCTTATATCAACAAGTCCAACCTGTATCAATGGGTACTTTTAGATGAGTCACTCTGGGAATAATCAGAGAGAAGACAACTAGCATGAGAACGGAGCCACACTTAAGCACTTAATCTTTTCAGGGGAAATCTTAATTGGACACTTTTTATATTAATTAGGGAGAGACAATTACATACCTTGCTTATTCTAACCCTCACTCTTATCTACGCGAAAATAACGCTAAAATATAAAGGCTTCCCAAAGTGTGATCCATGGTGAAATAGGAAACTGAAGATGTGCAGCTATATATAGATATGTGTAGGCTATATACACTTTGTTCACTCCACTTCTGCAGCGCAGCTTTAGCCCCGCCCACTGCAGGCGTCGACAGTGCATTCAGCTTTCATCCACCAAGCAGCACGATGCAGGCGTCAGGAGATTTTGGACGCTTTCAGTGTGAATGCAGGGTTAAGGCTGAGTTATGGTTCTGCATCAAAACGATGCCGTAGCCCACACCGTCGCTGACGCGCACCTCCCAAAAAATTGTAAGTACGCGTCGAGGCAACGCAGACCAAATGATTGGTTTGCTTGGTAGAAACGCATTTCCGGTTTCCGGTTTGAAGCAGTCGTGAACTTTCAGCGCTCTTTTCTTCGTGTGTGTGTGATTTTTTTTTTGTTTTGGTTTTTTGCACAATAGTTGTCCTTATCTCTTTGACTCACTGTGACCGGAAAAGTCGGATAAACCATTCATGAAAAGGTCGCGACCTAGCGGTTGCGGGGGGTACTGCACCGCGGCGAAATGGAGTGACGGAGAAGTCCGAAGGGCTTACGATGGCGTCACGGTGACGGCGTCACGGTGATGGCGTAGGGACGGTGTCGATTTGACGCAGAACCATAATTCAGCCTTTAGCCCTTACCGAAGCCACAGTCATCTAATGCTGAGGAGGAGCTGGCTGCAACCTGAGTCTGGGTACCAGATGAAGCTCTCTTTCTTGTCCTGTTTTCAATCTATAGACATCTATAGGGACCAGGTTGTATTTTATTCTTATTCTTATTTTCAAATACATACAATTAAAAAAAATAATTGTCAGGAATTATTTTTGACAATGAGCAGGAAGCTAGCTCAACCACAACTGCAACAAGACCCCAGCCTCTGTTGATGGGGCATTTGTTCAACCAGGTGGGCGACACAGAGCCCCAGCTGCAGACACGTTTAACACCTAAACAAGAGGAAGAGCTGTTTTTGTATGTTGCATCATTTTTGCGTATATGACCTATACGTTCCCTTTATAGGCCCAAACATGAGTCTAAAAGTATCACAGAGGGGTATTTTGTGTGAATTAATTTTACTTTTTTACAGTAAAAGTTGAAATGTGAGCCTTGAGCCTTGAGCCTTTAGCCACTTCCTGTGACTATGAAAGAATGTTACTAGGTTAACACCTACACCCTGCCAACAAAACCCGAAACCATCGACATTTGCTGTTGCACATGGAAGTTTCTTCTCGTAGACTCTGCTGTGAGAGCCAGATCTTCAGCACAGCTGTTTCCTAAACCCCTCAAAACATGTTTGCACATTTAAACAATCAATGAAGCTCCATTGCCTTTTGCCAGGCACAGATGTTTCCCAAATGATGATAGCAGAGTAGCAAGCAGAGTGTTACGTTTTAAAGGATCAGTGGACCGATCATTGATCGGCACCCACTGTGCAGCATTGTCCCAGTTGTTCTGTTAGTTAGCATACGGCGCACTTGGAAGTGCCAAAACAACCAGAAGACTCACAACAAGGAGAACCTCACCTTCAACAATGAGCATGAATGCAGTGTCACCAGGACGTCATCATTTCTTCACCTAATATTGCAACTCATCAAAGAGGCATTTAACAGTAAGCTTTGCAGGCAGAAATGACATGAATATAATCACTGGGTTTGAATTTACATCACCAAAGGTTCAAAACCTACACATGAGGTGTATCTGTTCATGAATGTCTTTATGTATTTATTAAAGTACTTATTTTATCTGTTAGTCTATAATTTTAAGAAACCAACCCATCTACAACCGAGCTCCATCCCTGGAAGATGCATATACTGTATGTGGGAAAATAATGTGAAAAAAATTTGTTTTTATCTGTATGCATGGGCCTACATGAGAGTAAACAATACAATTAGTGTGAGATGAGAAACGTGTCTCAGTTTCTTAAGAAAATAATTATAATAGTAATGATTATTATTAATATTCAAGCTCACCTTGTGTATCAGGTTTATGGTAAGAGCTCCAGTGGTGGATGTTTTATGTTTTGAAGGTAGCGTTTGAGATCAAGCAAACCTTCAGCAACAATGCAATGTGGTTTACAACCTTTTATCCACGAGGTTGTAAAAAAGGAAAAAAGAAAGAAAGAAAAACAGTTTAAACTTTAACCCATAGCTAATCAACAACAGAGCTACTGGCTCATGGTGATGTCAGCACCTTGCTTGACTGGTCCGTCTTCGATTACAACCTGCCAGCTAACGGGATAACAGCACAACAAGCGTGCACAGCATTACAACAAAGTGCACAGCTAAGCGAAAGACAGGCTAACTCTCTGTGACATTCATGGACTAATGTGTTTTATTGAGTTTTGTGGCTGTGGTCATGTTTTATCATTTGGGTATGAACTGATTTTGCTTTATAACTAACGTGCTTCTGTTCCAAGATCCACATCAGTGCTGTCAATCAAACAATCAACAGAAGCAAACAGATTAAAAAAGGCCTGTCTGCATATATTCTTTTGATCTACGATATGTTGAAGTACACACATTCAAACGTTACACAAATAGCAATATATCTTCCTGCAATTTTGGTAAAAATAAATTCTTCGATCATAGTTTTGTCCACAAGTACATGTTCCCAACCTTTTCTGTATTAGGACGTCTTTCAACCATACCTGGCTATAAATGGCAAAGGTAATGGCAGTAGACAATATCTTTTTGACATTTTCATTAATTTAATCATTAATCAGGCCTCCAAATAGTTATTTTTTTAATTTATATAAAAATCAGATTTCTTTAAATTCAAGGTGCTGCCCTGAAGAGTGGAAGTAACATCAGTTGAATCATACCTGGAATCACAAAGTAGGCCGTGGGTTTATGAACCAGATGCAATGTGATCACGTACTGTCTTTATAAACTCACATAGCCTGACGTGCATAATCCCCAGTGCTGAGTAAATATATTCAGCGCAGTCAGCACCAAACCTTGAGCACATTTTCTCCCTCATTCACGTTCACTTTTCCTTTCCATCATTCATGTCGACAACTGTTTAGATCCCACCCACAACACTAAAACACTGTCAATGACTTCAGCAGACTGTCTCTTCACTCCTAGTGCCTCCCATCCCCGCTGCTTTTATCAGTGACAGTCCTGCCCTTGGTAAAAGTGGAACGCTGAAGAAAGAGAGGAAAAATGTCAGGCTGTATTGGCATTTTGTCCACTACATGTTGTCCTTGCCAACCTTATTCTCCACTCTGCCATATCCATCTCTGCCAAGTCACAGCCCTGCCCACTACCGTCTTATATGCTGGCCAGAAAAGTAGATTACAGAGAGGAAATGTCATAAACTCTATGGAGAGGAAGCAGAGGTTGTCAATTATACATGTGCCACTCTGCTATCTCTGACTCACTTTCTCCACCCACTCCAAGTGACTCGGTGGAGACTGGTCCTCTCTCATCCTCTCGCTCTCTGTCTGTTGAAGTCTGACATCTGTCTTTTACTGCGCTGACACATGCACGCAGGCTCACACACAGACAACGGCCCACATCGGGTGATGGCTGGAGAAACAGTTGTCTGAACTTTACCCACATTATTGCGATGGGTTAAAATCTTGTTGCACAAGATGAAGTCATGCATGTCTACATGCTTAAGATTCTATAAATAAACCACTACAAAAGGGATCTGAAAGAAAGGACAGTTGGAGCAGAGACCATGGCTGTGCTTTTAATTAAAGGCAGGTTCAGAGGGACGTCACGGCAGACACCAAGCATCTGGCATTTTGTCCAAAATCACCATCGTTTACTGCTTTGGACCAGATTATCTCCGCAGCCGTAGCATTAAAGCCTGTAGATGCCAGAGGGGAGTAAAACATTGAATTAACAAAGAGGTTGCTCTCCATAAGAAGAATTCCTCACTTGGAAATAAAAGGTAGCAACATGTGTCCAATAAGCACGCTTCTCATTAGAAAACTGAAAAGGGTAAACACATTTTCTCTCCATTAAATTTTCAGGCATTCAGTAAACATCTGTTGGCATAAAACCCTGCCAGGTTGGATGTGTCACTCCACTTTAGAGCAAACTCAGCTCACAAGGGAGAAGGCAAGTTTTCGAGTTGTGGTGTTGAGTGGTAGTTATAACTAAGCATGCCTCCTGAAAAAGTGCAATCTCAGAGGTCCATCCAAGAAAAGCGATCATAAAGAAAGAAGAAATAAAAGACTGTACTCAGTCCTCTCTTTGACTAGATAGTGTGTTTCCCACAGACAGAGCAGAGAAACTGCTTATCAGCAGTGAAAAGAAGCAGCTTTGACTGCACTCGACACATTCTCTAGGCATCCTTACATGATCAGGAGGATTTCTTTCTTCCAAAAGACAGCTTGCACACAAATGAAGCTGCTGTCTAACATTTTTCTCACCAGTTATCTGGGAAGATAATACTGACATCAATATGTTCCAGTATGATAGTGGGATAATCATTGTGATACAAGTCTGAACACATTTGAGAGAAGTGGTTATAAGTAAGACACTCGTGTTTCAGAAAGGGTGTGTACCTTTCAGTAAGTTAGAGAGAGGAAGAGGAAGAACAGAAATAAACACACCGCAAGAAGCCAATGCAGAATTCAATTTTTTTTTTATTTCAGATATTAATTTGTATTTTATTGATTCATGCATGGCCCTGCGACTGACCGGCAACCTGTCCAGGGTGAACCCCTGCCTTTCACGTGTACTGAGCAGGTATGGCTCCAGCAGACCCCCGTGACCCTGTAGTACGCAGGTTGAGAAAATGGATGGATGTTTCATGCATTAAAGACGATAAAAATACACTAATTGTGGCATTTTCCCCCTCAGTCTAACTATGTTAGATATAACAAATTGACTTTTGTTGTAAGTGAAAAATCTTTATTCTTTCATGAGGAACATTTCTTCTCAGATACAAAATCGTAAATGATATCCTGGGCGTTTATCCTATTGTAGAGGCTCCTAGCAGTTTCAGATGCACGATTGCAACCTAACTGTACCCATGATTTTTTGTTAAGTTTTAATGAAACCGGTTTGACTTGGAATTGGACTTGGAGGCAAAATAGTGACAGTGATAAATAAAAGTAGAAGTCTGTGAAAGTGTAATTAAGAGAGGTATTATCAACATGAGCAGGTGGAAACGTGTTTAAAGGTTGTTAGGGTTTGATGGGGAGGTTTCTATTCACACTTGACTGTTAACCACCAATTCATCTGCCACTTACTTTAGTCTGAAACATCACTTTTTTCAAATAATTGCTTTCAGTGTCTGTTTAGATTTAAGAATTAACAGCTAATTGATTAAAGACGGGAGAAATAAAGTGAATTTCAGCCCAGAAAACTGTTTGTCTCATTCATGTGTCTCCTCACTGTCTCCTATATGCTCATCTCATGAACATACGATGAAGAAAAACTGGGTCTTCGTACACAGCCCTGGCTCCATGAAAAGGAAGAAACAGGGTTGGGGGACAGCTTGTTCCCCAAATCATAACAACCATTGCTTCAGCCAAATCATGATTGCTCAGTTTCAGGCAAAAGATCGTGCCCATGCATATAAAGTGGGGGAGGGGACTGAGGTTTGGAAGAGTTCATGATGGGACATCTTATTTTGGGAAGCTCTGGAGAGAGAAAGGAGTGCTCTCCTTGTTCAGTTTAGGTTTTCATGATGATGTCATCCAGAAATTGCATACCCTGTCTTTAAACCTAGAAAGAAGGAAAAAAAAATGCTATGACTTCACTTAAACTCTGTCATTACACCTTTTAAATTTACGGAATAATGGGTCACATCACCTCTACAGATGACACAAAGTGTGACACATGTGAAAGAAAAGTAAGGATGAATGGCGTCAATGAAGAACATGAGTACTGGTACTGGATGATAAAGCCACAAAACATCCTATTGGGAATATTTTTTCTTAAATACATACAGTTATGGTACCAGTTATCTCTGTGGGGAGTTTAAGGTGTGGTCATTAGAGAGCCAGCTGTCCAGAACTCACATAGCCTACTATATCTCTCTTCTGTCGTTCTTTTTAACATTTGTGGCTTCTTTTGGGTCTTCTGGAAACTAGATGCAGCAAATTGGTGAGCCAAATCACAAACACACCAATAGATAAAATACTTTTGTTGTTGTATTTTTTTAAATTGGATTATAATGTGGATGTAAGTGTGCGGGTTTAGTGGCTGGCTATCGATCCCTCACCGTATGAATGGGTGGAAACACTGTTTAAGATTCTTCCAACATAGACTGGAGCAGATTCAAATTAGGATCTCTGGGCTGACAAAACCAAAGATGTGAGCATAAAATGGCAGAGCAACGTTGTATTACATTGTGAACAAAAGATTTGTCCATTTTTTGAATACTTTTTTGCTTGGTGCACTGGCTGTGACAGTGAAATATGAACTCTACACCAGGAGGATGTCAAAGATTGTTCAACCGGTCTCCATGTATTAAATGTATCTTGACTGCTCTTTGTTCATTTCTTTGACATTTCACCTGCTTCTCCAGTCCAAGCTGCTCTTGCCTTATAATGAACAGGAAGGGTCGACTTATTTAATATTATTTAAGAGCAGGAGTTGAATATAAGGGGTAGGTGTGCATGATAAAGACTGGAAATAAAGAAAAAGCCTGAGGGAAGGCACTGGCAAAATAAGCTACTCTCTGCTGCAACTCATCAGTGTTACTATTGTTTCTTTTACAGCGTAATGTGAAAGCAAGATTTCATCAGTCAGTTAGGGACACCTGGTAGCTCTTACTGTGCGCCTCGCAAATGTCCGTGCACTGAACTAAATGCGTAGGAGTAGCGTAAAGTTCTGCTGTGACACTGCACAGCGAGAATCTAAATGTTTCAGCTTTATTCTGTAATTTCACAGTACAAGGAGAAATACAAATGCCACAACATGGGGTGAAGTTGGTTATTACTGTTAGTGGTGAATTGAATCACATGCCTGCCTATGGGGTGTTTGTTAGCGTTTGTGCTTCCGTTGGATCCATATCCTCTGTCTCCCCTGCAGCATGAACACAAGCTAATGACCAGGCATCCCTGCTGAAGCTAGATCCAGCCTGTTCTGCAGATTGAGCTCAGTGACATGCTGGAATGGATGATCTACTGTACCTCACACCTCCAGCCAAGCTGCAAGTAAACATCCACTTAATGAGTTGGACTACTTCCACTGACACAAAGCCCCGACGTCACAAGAATTGATCACGATGCTCGCCTCCTATCACTAATAGATGCTCTATGGTCCCATGTTGTTGTTTGCAAATGATCTCCCTGCTTATGACACTAAAGTTGCCAGCCCACTGCAAACCCCCACCCCACCCCCGCACACTGAGGTCGGGGTCATCCGTCATGATGTTGCAGCTACACCTCTGTAATACCCTATGCCACCTGGCATGAGTCCAGTTCTTAAAATAGTGTTGGAAAGAGGTTTGGAAGAAGGTACAGCGCTCTGTAAAAGAAAGGGAAGGGGGGATGATGAGGAAGAATATGAAAGGGAGGAAAAATGACTGCGGTAAAGCGGGTAAAGAAGTCTTCTATTAGGGTAGTGGAGGGAGAAATATTGGCCAGTGCAGCCCCGTACCATTTGTCCTCGTCAGGAGCTTAAATAGAATCAGGATCAATTATTCATTGGGTCCATAACTCGCAATAAATGTTAGCAGAGACAGTGAGGCTTGGGCAGGGGCAAGAAAGCAAGATTGACGTCAGAGATGCTTATTGAGGGACAAGTTTTAAAGTCAGGACAAAACAGCTTAATAACCAATTATAGTTTAGGCCCGGGAGTGACATTTAAAGGCCCTTTCCGTTGTTTGATGTGCTACTTTAACCGCACGATTATCTGTGAAAACACAATGCAGCCATGAACCCAATGGAGCCACGGCAACATCAAATCAGCTCAGCATGAATAATGCTGCTTGAGGCAAAGAGAAACACAAAGTGGCCTTAAAACGTATTATTTGAGTTGGAGGAAGTGTTCTGTGAGAGCAGCGAATTTAGACGATTCAGTTCTTCAAATTCACTTTATTTCTCAGAGTTCGTCGATCCTGATCTTCTGTGAATTTTCTCAACTCTTTCCGGATCTATTTGGTAGAGAAGAGGTTACATCATCATCACACGTGCAAAAAAGAAAGAAAAGAAAAACATGTAACTGAGGAAAGAGTTAAAAATGTGTTGCACTAGAAGAAACTGCAGAAGCTGTTGGGGGCTTGTTGGACCTGCAGAGAGACTGTTATTTAGACATGAGGTGAAAATTAGTAATCAGTAGGGGGAAACAGTATGAAGCTACACTACATAGAAATCAGGAGCACTGGTGAAGCTTTCTGCTGCTGATCTTCTAACATCCATCAAAGCATTCATTATCTAGCTTCCTCCTACTCAGGGTCACAGGGATTTGCCAGAGCCTATTCTAGCTGCCTTTGGGTAAAAGGCAGGATTACACCCTGAGCAGGTCACCAGGCCTGATATTCTAACAATTTTCCAAATTATGACTTCAGCCAGATCATTTCTGTACTGAAAAATCAAATGTGCCACTTGCAACACAAGTGCAGCTTTTTATGAGAGGCATGATAATTCTAACTGGCTCAAAGCGTGACATATTTACCCTTACAAGCCTGGATCATGACACCAGTCCAGATCTCAAGGCTACTGCCAAAAGAAAGCTACAACAAGGTTTCAATGCTGGAAGTGCGATTGAGCACACAATCAAATGAATGCCCGGAAAATGTACAACATGGTTACAGAATGGTATCTGCTCCACAACGTTGTAGTTTGGGGTTTTGATGAGCAGCAAAATGAAAAATATTCTGTGTTTTACCCGAAGAGATGACAGATCAGGGTTGTCGAATTCTGAACCGGTCAACTTTGATCAGCATTGCAATTAGGCTTATTTTGTAGAGTCTTTGTTTTTGTTGGCTTTATGTTCTATGTTTCAACTGAGCTCACTGCATTAATGAATTATTAATAGTATTTTTGAATATAACCCATCCCTCCAGACTGACCTCCATCTTTCATTCATTGATGCATGGCAAAACTTCTTAAGATTAAGTTCGACACTTGTGTTTCGTGATATGATTAAACATCAGTTATTGGAAGTCAGGCCTGATACAGCATAGCAATCCCATGCCACGATACACCCATCCAATGCAGTCACTGCTCTTTAAGAAACATTAGGGACGGTAAACAAAGAAGAAATGAATAAAAGAAGTTTTACTTATGAAAAGAAACATAACATAGCAGTCTGAATTTTTCATATCCAAGTACAAGCACTTTTACTTTGTCACAGATCTTTCCAGTGTGTCACTCCTTGACTAGCAAACACCAAATGGCTGCAAATGGCTGGACCGCGACACACTGACACCCATACCCCATGATGCACCATGACTCTACGGTTGATACAGTCATGGTGGGTTGACAGTATAGATCCCACTGAAAACACTTTTGTCTTGGTCAATATTTTACACCCAGCTACAAGAAAAAAGATGAGGCTCTTGTTGCAAACGCCAAGAATTTCCTTTAACCTGATGGTTTGATTGTTCTATCTGTTTTCCCTTTGCTTTTTCTTGGAGGCCACAGTGCAAGCACCTTGTTAAGTCACATTTGACATTGCAGTTGGTTCAGTTTCCTACTCACTTGCTCACTTGGTATTACAAATCATGTCATGCAAGGTTTCCTATCTGTGCATTCATATGCAGATTTTAGTATGCGGGTGCCAGGCTGCGACTGGTGCAGCAGGTAAAAACAGGGATGTGGATTTGCTATTGGAAGCCAATCCCACAGAGTATTAGCCACAGTCTTTAAAATGACTGGACAAACCATCCATGGCATCGCCTATAGGTTTTCTGAAGAGCACTTTTGAAGCCTGCGCCATGATGTAAATGGGCTGGAACACACCCACCACATGTCAATTAAAACTTGCTGTGGCTACCAGCTGCTTCAGACGATTCCTCTGTGTCATATTATTAACACATGTATTGCTTAATGTAAATTCCCCAGACATGGTAAATAAAAATTCCCCCCATTTGGAGTTGTCATGAATGTGAAATCAAACAAAAAAGACCAAAACAAGAAAGAGACTAAACAGCTCGCA
Organism: Cololabis saira; assembly: GCF_033807715.1. Taxonomy (NCBI): domain Eukaryota; kingdom Metazoa; phylum Chordata; class Actinopteri; order Beloniformes; family Belonidae; genus Cololabis; species Cololabis saira. The sequence continues at coordinate 16,954,070 of NC_084590.1, read as the reverse complement.
TTCAGTAGTTGGAAATATTCCCATTCCTTTATCTATTGCATTTCATTGTAATTCTCTTTTGGAGTAAAGATGAAAAAAACTTTATTTTTGAATGTAAATTGGGTACATATATCAAGACTTTTTCAAGGTCTATGTATCTACAGCTACGTAATTTAATGAGCAAAATACATTTGACTTGGATTGATAAATTACATTCATAATAGTGATTTTGTAGTCCAACACTTGACAAAGAAGCTCTTTGCAATGCTTTGAAACCAGGCTCTGAAAATGAGTATGTAACAAATAGAAATATAGATATTCCCCCTGAAATTATACTGCCAATAAATACCAAGGATGTTACACAGACACAGACAATTACTAACATTTAATCTTATATAATGTATTTTTGGCTTTGCGTTGGCACAAAGTCGCATGCACAAACGTACACATCAGCAAATAATAGAAGACATAATTTACTTCATCTTATGCCTCTTTAACAACTAATTAGCATTGTTAACATTCAATCTTACGACTGAGAATAGATTTGTGATGACTGATTATGACTTTGAATCTGTACTCAACACTTCCATCAGAATGTCTCTTGTATATCCACCCTGGCACAGGAGCAAAAGCCTGAGGCTCAAATTATCACACTCCGATAGTTCTGGTGATAATTGACTGTAGGAATGCCAGGCACTTACTCATGAACATGGAAACACTCCACTGTGCATCTCCAAATGGCTTTAGCAAGCTAATGGTGGTTGTGGGAAAAATGAGCTCACGCAAGGCAGAGGAGAAGACGCAGCTTCCAGCTTCACTCATTTTCTCCAAACGAAAGAGATTATCAGGACCCCCCAAAGGCCTCAGAGATTGAAAGCTTCACAAGCGGAAATGCCAAATAACTAAGAGAAATTAGATGTGAACCTGGGCCAAAGTTTTCTCATTCCACTCCCCCACCTCACATCAGAGGCAAGGACAATACAGTGTGGAATATACGTGAAATAACCTCTGTAATAATAACCTTTTCCAATCCGTCCTCCTTTCATTTATTTCTGCCTTTCTTTTCTCATCTCACTTTGCCTCACATCATTTGCTCTGTCTTCATTCATTTCTGTCTCAGTACTCAGTACCCTCTTTTCTCTCCACGCAGTCAGAAATGCAGAGTGTTAGCGACAACTGGAGTACTTTCCGTACCCAGATGGCCTGGCAACTAGCTGTCTCAGTAGACAACAAACAGCTCCTCTGCTCCCCTCCCCTCCGTAAACCTGCACAACCGGTGTCGGAGCAGGAACAAAGACAGCACTCATATGAATGTCTCCCCAGGAAATGCAATTGGGCAGCTAGAGAAGTAGCTAAAGAGGTGGCTGGGGACAGCTAAATCTACCAGTTTGTTTCTCTGATCAGAAAAAAAATGAGTGTTTAATTGCTCACGGGTGGTGGTGTTTATTCACACCTTACTCACACATACTACTGTAATTTATGAATTTTTCTTTTCAAACTCTATGACATATCATAGATAAACTGCCTGCAAGAAAATAATGTTCATGGCTTATTATTCACATGCAAAGTCCCAATTAGAGTTAAAATGGACTGATTTTGGAAAGCATTCAATAAGTAATACAAGCACTGTATAATGTTATGTTATGAACTGCCCTCGATCTTAAACATTTATGTCATCTGATTGCAAATCTCCATATATGTTCCTATAATCAGTTCAGATGTGATCAAGCTGGATGGAGGCGCTCTGTGCCACAAGCTGAAATTTTTGACATATAAGTTCTGTTGGAACCATAGACTGCAAAAGACAATGGACGAAGCATTAGTCACATGACCCAATGGTTTCCGAGGAGCTGCTTTGAAACCCCCTATTTTTATACTGAATTCAGCCATGTTGCCCTTTAAGCCGATAGGAACATGTCCACCATATGTTTCCTTCAGCTGATCGCCAAAATAGCTGCAAAGCTGGCAGCATACTTTTACAGCAGAACATGCCATTTCACATGTCGTCTCGTTGGCGAGATCAGAAATTACTGCTGCCTTCAGCCAACACTGCTGATTGCTTTGCTAAGTGTAGCAGTAGAATGACAATTACGGGAAGAGGAAGTGATAACGGATACCTGATACTGGTATTTGTCATGATAAACTCTCACCACAACATATTTTATATGGCTGAAAGGAGCTGTACCGCTATAAGATTACTAGAAAGCTACGTATGTTTGTATTTTAGAGAAGGCATGCGATACTCTGTTGGCCAAGACAAAGTCAAGCACATCAGGGACATTGACATATTGACATCTGTCGCCAAATAACCTAGAAACTGGACACAAGAAAATGTTTTAGTGAGACATGCTAGCTAAATATGGGCATGTGACAAGTGGCAGGTAACCCGCATAAGAGGACAGTCGGCATAAATGAGCCTGGAAATGTACAGATGACAAGGAGCCACACTCTCACTGGTCAGCTCTAGGGCACTTTCTTCATGTAATCTTTAGGTTGGTGTGGTTGATTCAAGGCTGGAATATACATGCTGTTTGGATCCTTTCTCACACACAACCAGCTGCAGCGCGTCATACCGGATGTAACCGGCAGTAAGCAGAGCCAGAGTTGTAAAAATAATAAAATATTTTGTATAGTAGTAGTAGTAGTAGTAGTAGTAGTATCATAAAACAGCTGGTGGAACAACCGATAAATAAACAAGACAGCAACACTGGATGGAGAGGAGATCACTGCATTGCTTTCCTTGCGATCTCAGCAACAGGCATCAGAACGGCTTGTCCTAAAAAAAGAGGAAAATTCTCGACGTGGACGAGTGAGGGCGCAACGCGGCCAAACCCTGTAGGGGGGTCCGGGGGCATGCCCCCCTGGAAAATTTTGAAAAATGGACTCAAAATGGTGCATTCTGGTGGTCTCAAAGCTCCATAATCACATATTTTATCAATGCAAGAATAGACACAAAAAATCTGAATTTTTGCAAAGAATGATGCATTTTGATAACATAATAACACGCATTCATCATCATGGGTAATTCTTCATGCATGAATAAATCTTGAAATGAAGATAATTATATCTTAAACTTCTACAATGGCCAGAATCCCCCTTTCCCACCGAAAAAACTAGGGATGCACCGAAATGAAAATTGGAGGCCGAACCTGAAGCCAAATAAAATTTAAAGACTTGGCTGAATACTGAGTACCGAATAGCCTACGGAATGCGGTTGTTCACAGTTTTTCATTTATTTTGCCATTTTTTTCACAATTGCATAGATAATAACAACAAAAACAGTAAACTAATGAGTTGAGCCACTGTCAAGCAGCTGGCGATGCGGTTGCTTAAATTGACCAAAGGTGGCTCTCTAACATCACAGTTTGTGTACTGTGCGTGACTCTGACGCTGGTTAGTAATTAAGGAGTTAAAACTCACTCGCCACTTAGGGGATTCAGTAGCCAGCAGAAACGGCAGTAGGAGCATTTATTACATTTATTAACTGTAGTATCGCTATTATGAGAGTTTATTTCTCACAGTATTAGCCTAAAGGGACTTAAGTCTGATTTATGGTCCCGCGTTACACCAACGCAGAGCCTACGGCGTAGGGTACGCGGCCGTATGCACCGTACGGCGCGCATCGCCGCGTACCCTACGCCGTAGGCTCTGCGTCGATTTAACGCAGAACCATAATTCAGGCTTCACTCACTACCGCAACGTGTTGCCTCCAGGCTTTTCAATGAGAAGCACACCGCAAAACACATATTCCATATTCAGCGCCGCTTATTTTTTGCATATTATTTTTTTCTTTTCTGGCCTGGCGCATCGCGTTTTCGAGTCCGTTGTTTGGGGATTTTTTTTTTTTTTTGTCCCCGTTCCGCGGAAATCTTTTGCTGAGACCAAAATCCGCGGAATTCCGCGGATCCGCGGAAGATTCTGATGCCTGCAGCAAAGGAATCACCGCCAGCACCATCGGAGCTGGCGAGAGCTGTTTGGCTGTTACACCAAAGCCGTCGGGAGACTGGAGAGCTCGTTCGTCTTGCCAATGCAGGCAATTGATGATGAGAAACGGCGGCAATATTTTCGCATTTCCTTTGTTTCGTTTGACGACTTGTTACATGGGATTGTCCCACTAATTCAGCTCAAAACCACACACGGCGAGTCCCAGACCGCAGCAGAGAGGCTGGCTGTCATCCTGAGCTACGTGGCAACAGGGATGAGCTGTAGCAGCCAGTTACAAGCTTGGAGCATGCTAGCGCATGTCGTCAGGGGATTCACTTACCAAAATATCTAGAGCAAAGTTTTCAACGGACGTTTGATCCTCGGTGGACAAAACACCCATCAGTGCCATCACCGCTGTGTTTGCCCTGCATCTTCTGACGAGCACGACTCCGTATCTGCACCCAGAACTGTGCCGATTTGCCGCTATCTGTTCTGATTCGCATGTTTGTCACGATGCAGCGGCATTACGACATCATACAGGTGGGGATCACAGCGCACCTGCTCAACTAGCTTCTCTTCAAAACATTCCACCAATTTTGCGACAGCCACTGAACATATATCCAAGAGCTTCTTTAAACTTTTAACTTTGCTGAAAGCTAAATTGTGTATTTCATATATCTGTCATGCTAAATAATATGTTCTGTATATTTACATGGACCACTAAAGGACATTGAAGTGATAAAGTTATGTGAAAAAGTTATGTCTTACACTGTCTTACACCGTGTACACTGGAAGTTATGGAAGAAAAAAAGAAAAAAAAGATATAATTCTGAGAAAAAAAGGCTGAATTCTCACTTTTTTTCTCAGAATTCTGAGATTCAATTAAATTCAATTTTATTGATAAAGCGTCTATTACAACCCAAGTTGTCTCTAGGCATCTCAAGAAACCCAGAACATGACCCCCGAGCAATTATTACATAAACAATGTCAGATAGAAACTCCCTTAGTGGGAGAAAAGCCTTAAGCCAAAGTCAGAATTCTGACTTTTTTCCCAGAAGTGTATATTTTTTCTTCAGTTGCTCTATTACTCTTGCTTAGGAAGGAGCGTTGAGACAAAAAAAAGAGAGAGAGAAAAAAAAAAGCTAAGTCTATTTCTCTTGTAATCTGGTGTGGTGATCTGAACAGAAAACAGAGAAATGAATACAGTGGAAAACTAATACTTCCTCTATCTGCTTCATTTTTTCTGTGACATGTCCAGCACAGTGGTGCAAAATGTGAATCTGGGCACTGTTTCCCAGGCTGATCCCTCAGGACCCACAGCCCTCTCCAGTTCTACATGGAAAGCTCGATGCATTATGCATCACCATCCGAGCCTATTTTGGAGCAGAAAAGCACAAAATAAAGAGAAACACGGAGCTTCCCTGGCTCCAGCAATCAATCCCACAGTTGCTCGTGTTTCTGTGGAAAACGAGGTCTTGTTCCTACCATACGGAATTACCAAGAGGGAAACATGAAATATTTACAACTGTCATCCCCTTTCCTCCATCTCCTCTTTCCAGTTCAGCATTCCATGTGGATAAAAAGTCGAAAACAAAATTTGCAGAGAGATTATGGTTTGTTTTTTACCCCGTGCGTATCTGGATGATTTGGGTATTCATTGGTAAGGAAGCACCATGTGAACTGGTTGAGGTCAGATCTGTAAGATTCTCCCATGAGGGGACAAGATGACACATGCAGAGGTGAGCCATGAGATTTGATTTATGGTGAGGAGAACTGGCTCAGGGGGAAGCTGGCAAAAGCCAGATCCAAGCTGCATGTAGGAAGAGCGATGATGTATAGGCAAGCGAGGCTTTTACCATGCATAAACAGACAAACAACCATGAGAAAGCATGTGTACATGCATACATTCATGATCCCACACTAAAGCACAGACCACCGGGGTTTATGCTGTTCTCCTGTTCTTACACTGGTGACCTTGACATGGAATATGCCACGCTCACTATGAGAATGTGTTTGTGACACCTAAAAAGTGCCTGTTCTGTTGACATGAAGATTGCCCAACCAGCCCACACATCACTTCCTGCTCTCTCTCTCACACTTTTTGAGAGTGTGCAGAAGCCATCAAAACGGACCAGCACTCACACAGGATTTGTCTTCAGTTTGAAATTGTGAAGTTGTAATTTTCTGCATCTGTCTGCGTGCAGGAAAACAGTCCTTTGATAGTTGCAATGTCTTTTAATATGTCTACTTTATTTTTGTGTGATCATGTTTGTACTACCACAGATGAGCTTTCCCCCCCCCCCCCCCCCCCCCCAAATAACCTGGATAAAAGCAAAAAGCTTTCAGTTGTATGGAAACATTGGGGCTTTTCCAATACTCAGAGGGACATCAAAGCACCCAGCAAGAGACTGTACTATTAGAAACCATGGGTGGGCTGAAAATATATTACAAACAAATCTAGTCTCTGTTCCCATCCACAGTAAGGGCATGCTGAGGAAAACAGACTTGTCTCAGTCATTTGGCTCCTCAAAGGACTGTGATTAATCTTACCTTTGATGTTGCTGAAACAACAGGAGGATGGTTAAGACGGTGAGATGAGGATGCCACCATGGGAGTTAAGCGGGAATTTAAAGACTTAGTAGAGTGCGGCTCTAAATGTCACACCAATGACGCAAATTGAATTGAATCATACAGGATATCCACATTGTATTGCTAAGAGTAACGCAGCATGCAAACACAATGCCAAATGTCTTTCAATTCGAAGATTTGGCCGGGATGGAAGGATTCAACTCTCAGAGGAGAGAAATTATATTTTGCACAGGGGAAAACTATCAGAATTTGTCAAAACGATATGTGTATCAACATGCACCTCTGATTGCATGAGACTTACATGCTGGGAGGTGAAAATGACAGCCGAGTTCTGTGGAAATGCTGAAACACATGTACCTGGATGCATGATCAGTGGAAATATCCATTCACTGTGTGTTCGTTCAAGAGGTGAAGATGTGCATTAGGTGAGAATTGGGCAGAATCGAAAACTGCTGGCAAGCATTTTTTTTTAACTACTCTCACTGCATTTTCATGTGTTTATGAGACACCCCGCCCATGTGCAAGCAGGCAGATGCAGTCATTCGTACTAATAGGGCTACTTGTCATTCACTTAATCATGTGCTGCTTCAAACTCATGGTCAAATTACTTCCCTCATTATAATTATTTGATGCAGACGAGTTTTATTATATTTAACCAGACAAGATACACTTCCCAGAAAGTAGTTAGAAGATGGGTCCGTGTTATAACTTTTTTAACAGTGTAACATTTGGTGCCCCCCCCTCCCCAACCCCCCACCACCACACACAGAACAGGTCGCTACTGTTGCCGCTCATGAGGAGCTTCCACTCATATACAGCAACACTGCCCCTGTGTGGTGCAGCCAAGAGAAGATGGAATGAAGATTGAGAAGAATAATCAGGATATCAATGTTTAACTACGTATAATCATATTCATAAAATGGCTAATGTTTCAAGTCAACATAAAACACTTTTTAATTATTAGATTCATTAAAAATGATGTAAATTTGGTTTGATCAGATCAGACTGGCAGCAGCCTGTAGGTTAGAAGTGTTTTGAAAAGGTCAGAAACATCTGCATTCATGAAAGACTGCGTTGCTTGCAGATAGAGGCTTTACAGAGCCTCCAAAGCTCTGTCCTCCGTATTGAAACGTAGCACCAGGATGTGGTTGGAAGCATAAACCAGTTTACCAACGGTCATCTCATTCAGCTGAATACTGAATGCAGTTCATTACAACGCAGCGTTGTGTTGAGAGTAAGCTGTTTCTTTAACTGTATATTATATTTCAAAATTAAGCTTTTATGTGACTGATGTCTCATTTTCTGGCGATGATATTATTGCCCCTTCTGTATTACTGTAATAGCATATGGAAGATACTATAAAGCTCTATCATCAGCTCTATTGCAGCTCAGTTTATTTTTTGTTCCTTGCCAACTCTGAAGGGAAATAATTGGCTTGTTATTTGTTGGCTGCTCTACTACCCTCATTAGCTAGGCCCTAACTTTGTCATTTGCTTTATTGTTGGGCATCTCATTTACAGTGGCTGCATCTGTGCTTTTATTTCTTTTTCTTCCACTGATGAAAACAATATTGTTGATAGAGCGCAGTGTGAGTGCATACTTAAAAGCTGCAGGCCCTATTTATCAAAACAATAGGCTAATGGATGCTAAAAGGGTGAAAGCTTTAGGCAACTGGAATGTCTGTTAACCTTTCTGCATTGGGACATCACCATACATAGCACTGTTACCAACTATTATTCAATTTGCTGACACTAAGTTAATTATACCATGTCTATTTATTTTCTACACATGTAGTCACTTTATACTGAAAACTATTTTCATAAGTTGAAATGAGGTGAAATGATTATCTTTCCCATAATCTTATCAGTTCTGATTAATCATGACACATACGCATATCCTCCTGCACCTTTAACCCTCCACATGCAACCCCGACACCACTGGCTAAATTCACTCTCATAAACTAGAGTTCTGCAAAATTGAAGCTATAAAAGTAAATCAAAGTGCACAAACAAGATACAGAGAGCGTACTACTCACTGTTGTTCCGTGAAGTATTTGCAATTAAGAGCTTAATCAAGGCATGATCACACTCTGACTGATAAGAAGCTCCAGCGGACTGATGCAAAGCCACTTTATGAATAAATGACTCACACAGAAAGAGAAAGCTTGAAGTCAGGCCGTCAGAAAACACTTGTGTCAAATAAAAAAAAACTAAAACAGAGCCTGCTAAAGAATCTCTCCGCCGAAAGCCCGAAAATGAGATTCTACCTGCCAGTGAGCATCTCCGTCGGTGCTTCTCTCTATCTTCCCTCAATTCCAGCCCATTAGAGGAAGTAATTACAAGGGCTGGCTTGCTGGAGCGAAATGTGGATTCAAGAAAAAGGGCTGCTCACTCAGCACCAGGCCATTATCTTAATGCACGGAGAGGACGGCAGGTGCATATACTGCAACGAGACTGTAAACATGACAATGTTATCAAATCCAGGTAAAAGTGCAGATTCATCAGCTATCTGATCTGATTGTAATAGAGCACTTGAACTTTATGTCACTTACAATTGGACCCGCACACACATTCTTACTATCCCGCAGGATTTATCAGGCGGACCCTGTCCTTTGGTCTACATTACACACACACACAGAGTGAATATAAAGGGCTGGGCCCTTGCACTCTCTCTCCTCATTTTGCAAACAAACTGAAGTGAGCTGCTACCTTCATTCACATCCGCAACAAAAATGCCTGCAGACTACAATGGACGCTGGGAGATGGTCAGCAATGAGAACTTTGAGGATGTCATGAAGGCCCTCGGTAAGTTCCACTCATGTGTAACGCGTGAACACTGCACAGAGAGAGGGAATAGGTAGTTCAAACTAGGCATCAAATAATTCTTCACTGTAGTGTGCTGGTGGGGAAAGCCCGTTCTGTGGTGGGACTGGACGTGGACAGCCTGGATGGAGGCTGAGGAGAGGGTGAAGGACAAAATCTGTTCAGTCCTGGACGATCCCTCTCACCCTCAGCTCATTCAGCCAGCGGTTTGTTCCATCCGGGTCCATCCAGGTCCAGGACTGAACGACTCAGGCGCTCCTTCACACCAGCTGCCATCACACTCTATAAAGACAGCTTGACCCAACCTCTCCCTGCTCTGGATAGACTTTTACTTTTTCTTTTTTTTTTATTCTCCATCCACTCTGTTGCTGCGTGCATGTATATATTTGTATTTTTTTATTTTTCATCTTTATCTATTTTCGTTGTTGTCTATCCCGTTGCATGCTGCTGTGATACCGGAATGTCCCCTGGGGGATCAATAAAGTACAAATTTATCTTTTATCTTTAATTAGAGTGCTACATTTTAAGACACAGCCAAGTAAAAGCTACAGTCGGAGCAGGAAATCTGGCATGAATGTGACAGAGGGGGTGAGGTGGGGAGTGAAGAGAGAGAGGGAGAGACAGAAAAGGAATGCTGTGGCCCTGCTTCATTTCCTTATTGAGCTGCTGTCAGGCCAAATTAACCTCCTCTCCGTGAGCCGTTGCTGTCTGTTACCGCGCCAAATAAGTATTGATTCAGACATTTTTGCATTTTCATCCCCCTGATCCGAAGAAACGAAAGATGAATCTGACCCTGGATCAGGCAGCAAGCCAGCTCATTTAATGCTGAGTAAAAAAAAATAAATAAATAAATGTAAAAAAGAAAAAGGCTTTCCTTTTAGCGCCTCATTGATCAGGCCCAGAAACACTTTCATTATTCACGACTCTATCTGCAATTCATAAAACAACTACGGTCCTTCCATCTCACCAAAAATCCAGGAAACCCTCTGCGCCTCCATCTCATTTCCATCAAGCGGAAAGGAAAATGACAACCTTATGGAAATGGGTCAAAGATATATTTCAGATGGGTAAATATAAGGGTCCCATCTGTAAGAGTGATGGGGAGAAATTGAGTTTTTACTTGAGCGAAAATAGGATATGAATATCCTAATTGTCAGGATGGACGGTTCACTTTGGCAGAGCCTGACACTAAAAGGGGTGGAGAAACTCATTTAGGCCTCTTTTGACTTGAAACACAGTTATTTCTCAGAGGAAAATGAGACTGCCAGAAGCACAAGTGAGCGAGAACGCATAAGTTGCCTGCTGTCATACAGTATGTGTACTTCTGAAAATGTATGCTTTAGGTGTATCTTTGAATACCGAACATGTCGAACCAGGATGAGAGAAGTCTTCTCAGCTCTTTTAAACTCGTGCAAAATCTGCTAACCGATTCACGACTGCGCATTTGACATTTGGTGCACATCTTCACAATTGCAGACATCGACTTTGCCACCAGAAAGATAGCTACCCACCTGCATCAGACCAAACATATCGTCCAGAACGGAGACAAGTTTGAAACCAAGACTGTGAGCACCTTCAGGAACTATGAGGTCGACTTCACTACGGGTGTGGAGTTCGATGAGCAGACGAAGGGCCTGGACAACAGAAAAGTCAAGGTGATACTTGCTTCTGAACCCTTTTTTTTGTCTCAAGCCATATGGCTGAACACTGTCTGAATAATTACAGCTGAGAATAAATACTGATTTATCACCCGCTGTGCGCCTGTTTGTGTGGTGACTGTGCTTACTCCCATTTAGACTCTGGTTAACTGGGACGGAGACAAGCTGGTGTGTGTGCAGAAGGGTGAGAAAGAAAACCGTGGCTGGAAGCACTGGATTGAGGGAGACATGCTGCACTTGGTGAGAAATGGATGAAAACAGTGATATTTGTTCAACTTTTGATATATTTGCATGGGGATATGGTTTTCTTCAGTTCATTCAGTTCATCTTTCAAGTTGGCCTTATCAACAGATTATAAAAAGAGCAATTCAACATAATCTTCCTCAATGACATCTTATCTGTGGGCTATAATAATAAAAACATGACTATCTGAAACACTCAGATATAAGCGCCGACTGATTGACTCGCACATCTTTGTTGCATCATGTTGTTCTCAAAGTCTGAAGGTCTCTGTATCTTCTTTCAGGAAATCACGGTTCTCGACAAAGTCTGCAAACAAGTATTCAAGAAAGCAGAATAAGACAAAGCAGACCAGCTGATGTGTTGTGTTGCCTTTTTAAATGTGGACAACTGTAATAAAATGATTTAATACAACTACATTTGTATGACTTTTTTCAGCATTTTGGACTGAAATATTTGCAACACAAATCCAGACACGTAGCTGTGTTTTCCTTCTTTGTTTTTAAACGTATGTAACTAGTAAAATGTGTGTTTGTGTCTGTGTTTGGCCTGTAAAACGTCTAAAGACCAGTGCAGGGTGTTTCCTGTCTTTCACCTGATTACCATGGGACAGGTGGACTCCAAGTCTGTGGACATAACAAGGGTATAAACTGGTTAATTAGGGATTTTCAATACACAAAATAAAACATTATTTTAAAACTTGACCCTGACCTTTTAGTACAAACTCTCCCTTAAAAATATTTTTTATATAGGATAATGATATATTCATAGTAAACAATATACATATATAATTTTATAAACTGAAACAAACACTGATGAAGCACTAAAAACAGTTAAATAAAATGAGTGAGTTTCGTCGTGTGAACCCTTACATTCTCTGGCAGATATGACTGAGGCAAATACCTCCAGAGCTGCTGATAGTTTTCTTTTTTTCCCGTCTCTCCCAGTTTTATAAGAGTTGTCAGGTACAACATGTTCTCCAGCTTCTTCGCCGGATCTGCAGCCTGTTTCACAGGAAGCCTGCAGGATCCACGTAGCCAAAAAAGATTGCTTGAAGTCAGAAATCCGCAGCGACAGATAAACGGGAACTGGCTGCTGTACTTTCAAAATAAAATACCTTTTTCATCAGAAAACCTTCAAAGACAAGATGTCTATTGTGGATATTTTGGATGTTTTTTTTTTCTTTTTCTTAATCAGTGCTCAATGTTTACTGTACTTTTGGGGGTTTTAGGTTAAATGTATTGTGTCAGTTTTTGAAACATCAAACATCATATACTCCCCATGCATCCTGATTATATCAAAATGTACATCATAGTGTGCAGAATGCAAAAATTTGGATAATCTGCAGTGAGAATGAGAAGTAGCTGGGTGGTTTATTATTTATGGGAGCATATATAGCTTGCAACTGACCAGCCTTAGCTTTGAAATCTAAAGGCAAAGCTACTAAATTTAAAGAGTCTTTTCAGGTAAGACTAGCTAACTATTAACTAGGCCAAAAAGTATTTTAATCGGCTTTAGCATCGAGAGTTAAAGATTCTGACATTTTCATCTAAACAAAAGACGGCACTCAAATCATTCCTCTGCAAGGCAGATGTATTTGCTGTTTTGAGCAAAAGCTGTGGTAACAGTTTAATTTACTCGTCTACACAGCACACACTTCCTTGACTTATTTTTGTTGCTCTGAAGACCTTATGGGTCACCCTGACTGGCCGTAGCACTAACCTGCGGCGTGCAAAGGTAGTTTGATAAGCAACCGCTGGTCCTGCCCCCTGGATCGGGAGGCCCTATAGGTGGTTTCCAGGCCCGACATCCCTCCGGATGTGGGTCTGATCTATCGGCCCAGATCACTCTGGTTCTCATACGATACAGTTCGGAGGTTGGAGCGGTCATGTGACAGGCTTCACTTACTCTTCTTTTTGTAGGAACAGCTGTTTTCGGGTGGAGTACTGTGCACCAACAACCAGCATGCAGTACATAGTGTATACTACATTTATATATATATATATATATATATATATATATATATATATATATATATATATATATATATATATATATATATATATATATATATATATATATATATATATATATATATATATATATATATATATATATAACATGATATTTAATAATCTGAAATTAAATTCAAGCCACTGCCAGTTTGTTAATGGCTGTTCCTGGTTTTATTTTAAGGGTATGCTTGTTATGTTTGTAAAACTTTGCCTGTATCACTTTGAAAACTAAAATACTTTTTTAAATTTGATACTAAATCGTTTACTTATTTTGTTTTCTACATGCCATTACTTTGTAAATCTGCACAGGAAGTGTTTGTTGTGATCGTGCGCTTGGTGGATAAACTTTCTCCGCTCAGAGGGAGCGCTGCTGCTTATTTAACTGCAGCTCAAAGATTCACTGAGAGACATCATGGTAGGTGGAAAAGCAAATGAAAGATCGTGTCCCCCTCAGGTTGTTCATTGTGGTCATAATTGCTTGTTTGTTCTTTTAGTTTTTAATTCTTGAATATTTACAGCTGGAAACTACACTAGAAACACACAGTAACTTTTACATAATTTCTCCAAAGTGAACACATCTCATTAGTTCTTAAAAAGTCTTCGAAATTAGGATTTGAAGAAGCATTTTCCATATGGAGATGGGGAAAATGAATAGTCCTGTGTGCACTGAGATTAAGCAAAATTGAGCATGCATGCATGAAAATGTGTTATGAAGCAGCAACAGACACACCCCCTCCTCAGCAATGTTCACAAATGCTGTGTGAACGTGTGCCTGGACAGGGCTGGCTGCAAAAGTGCTGCACCCCAAAACTTAGGAGCAAATACAAAAGTGGGTACAAAATATTCTGAATAGACGCAGCAGCTAAGAAAGTATGTAGGTGATGTTTTTAGTTTAGTTTAGTTTATTTGCACATACAAATATACAACCGTTTTAAAAGTACAGACGAACAGTGTGTAGAAAAAAAAGGAAATAAAAAAAAGAAATACAATATAACAGAAAATGTGCGGGAGGAACCAAAAAAACCCATAAGGGCTTGTCGAGTGGTCCTCCTATAATGAAACAAACACTATCTACAGAAATATGGCAAACATAGGACAACTAAGGAAAATAAGCTAAATTACTAGAAAATAAAAACAGGAATCTAATGAGGGTTTGCAGAGAAGTACTGAAAATGAATGGTTAAGCTTTGCTAAGTTGGGCTAGTAAAATTGTTGTGATTTGTTTTTTGAAATTATTTGTACTCGAGCATTGTCTAATATGGTGTGGTAAGGTGTTCCAATAAAGAGAACTCTGAACCTAATGGAAAATTGGGAAAAAGTAGACCTGAAAAGGGTGGGATGGAGATTGTTTGCAGACCTAGTATTGAAGTGATGAATTTGGGAATTGAATTGAAATAAAGAATGAAAACAGGTTGGAAGTAGCTTGTGAATGGATTGAAAGACAAAAAGACAAATCTGAAAAACATTTAGAGCAAAAATAGGGAGAATACTTAGGGATTGGAACAATGGGGTGAATCTAGTAAGTCTATTGGAAAATGTAATCATTTTGATAAAAAGTTATTTCAGCATAAAGATACAGTTGAGGTTGCTCATGAAGGTACTTGCCCAAATGACATTGCAGTATGAAATATAAGGATAAATCATAGTATAATATAAATTGTGTAGATGTAGATGGATATTTAGTGTTGGTATATTAATGGTGGTTATTCTTCTTTAAACAGCCTCTGCGGCTGGACATCAAGCGAAGGCTGACGGCTCGCTCAGACCGAGTGAAGAGCGTGGACCTGCATCCCACCGAGCCGTGGATGGTGGTCAGCCTCTACGCCGGCACCGTTGTGGTCTGGAACCATGAGACACAGGTCATCATGAGACAGCTGCACTTTCTTCACTGCCCATCGGCGTTGGCTTCATCTCTCATCAACATACTCTTATTTTCTAGAGGAACAAGCAACTGACAGTATTCATGTTTTGAATCCTGTTTGCAGATGATAGTGAAAACCTTCGAGCTGTGCGATCTGCCCGTCAGAGTGGCCAAGTTTGTAGCCAGGAAGCACTGGATCATTACTGGAGCTGTAAGAACTTTAGCTATTTCTTTGAGGCAAGCTGGGTCAACTTTCCAAACTCCGCCCACTCCTGTCCCATATTATGCCACTGTTTGTTCTTCTAGGTCAGGGGTCGGCAACCCAAAATGTTGAAAGAGCCATATTTGACCAAAAACACAAAAAACTAAAATGTCTGGAGCCGCAAAAATGAAAAGTCTTGTATAAGCCTTAGAATGAAGACAAATGGCGAAAGGCGAAATGTCGAGAAAAAAGTCAAAATTTTGAGAAAAAAGTTGAAATGTCGAGAAAAAAGTCGAAATGTTGAAAAAAAAGTCGAAATGTTGAGAAAAAAGTTGAAATGTTGAGAAAAAAGTCAAAATGTCGAGGAAAAAGTCGAAATGTCGAGAAAAAAGTCAAAATGTCGAGATTAATGTTGAAGTACAATCTCGAGGAAAAAGTCGAAATGTTGAGAAAAAAGTCGAAATGTCGAGAAAAAAGTCGAAATGTTAAGAAAAAAGTCGAAATTTTGAGAAAAAAGTCAAAATGTCGAGATTAATGTTGAAGTACAATTTCGAGAAAAAAGTCAAAATGTCGAGAAAAAAGTCGAAATCTCGAGAAAAAAGTTGAAATCTCGAGAAAAAAGTCGAAATTTCGAGATTAAAAAGAAAAGAAAAAAGGAAGAAAAAAAGAAAAAAATGAAAAAAATGAAAAAAAAGGTCAAACATTTTTCAAAAAGCTCCAAGGAGCCACTAGGGTGGCACTAAAGAGCCGCATGCGGCTCTAGAGCCGCGGGTTGCCGACCCCTGTTCTAGGTTGTGTCCCTCGCAGCAGTTTTGAACGTCATATGCACATTATGCTAAAGAATTGTTGTAATAATATGATTGTAGCATTTTAAGTCTGAAGAGCAGCTCTGTATGCTTGTTCTCTGTAGAAGGTTCTGAATGATAATGTCTGCCTGCAGGATGACATGCAGATCCGAGTGTTCAACTACAACACTCTGGAGAGGGTGTACATGTTTGAGGCTCACTCTGACTACATCCGCTGCATCGCCGTCCACCCCTCCCAGCCCTTCATCCTCACCAGCAGTGGTAGGAAGCCTCTGCATACATTCATGTTCGTAAAACCTTTTTTTTTTCTCTCCCAGATACTTGTCAACATGTTGGGTGCATGGTGTGTGCTTCCTTCCAGATGACATGTTGATCAAACTGTGGGACTGGGACAGAAAGTGGATCTGCAACCAGGTGTTTGAGGGACATAGTCACTATGTAATGCAGATTGTGATTAACCCCAAAGACAACAACCAGTTTGCCAGTGCCTCCCTGGACAGAACTATTAAGGTACTTCACAGAGTTTATTCACAAAAAATGTAAAAACACAAATAAAAAACTTGTACATTTCAGTTTCCTTTTCTTTCCCTTTAAAAGTTGTTTTTCCCTTGTGGTGTGTTCATGAGTGGGAGCATAAATTGGGATGAGATGACAGAGTCTAAACACTACATTATACAATACATAGGTATTTATAAATAAATATCTTTGCTATAACTGCTTTATATGAGTGTGAAAGGGACAAACAGTTGACACAGACAGGGAAACAATCTTTACAGGAATTTGACTAAACTGGTCTCATTACACTGACACTAACAGCACCAGCTCAGTGACACAGTTCTGCATCTCATTCACCTCGTTCGGCGACCCAGTGAAACACAACTTAGCTGCTGTTCTTTAGGTGTGGCAGCTGGGCTCCAAGATGCCCAACTTCACCCTGGAGGGCCACGAGAAGGGAGTGAACTGTGTGGATTACTACTGTGGAGGAGACAAACCCTACCTGATCTCAGGGGCAGATGATCACCTCGTCAAGATCTGGGATTATCAGGTAATAACTCACACAAGGAGGCAACATTTGTTGTTATTGTTATTATTATTTTATTATACCCTTTGTGCTGCTTTACTAAGGATCAATCATATGGTTATACATGTCATTCGGAAAAAAGAAATCAGACTGACATCCTTCACTTGAGAACATTTCCGATATTTCTTTTAAATAGGGGAGCAAGTTGGAAGTTCGAATCGATAAAGGCAGAATTCCTGACTTTTTTTTGCAGAATTTAACACATTCCAGCACGCCTTACTTTTTTTTTTTTTTCAATATTTTTATCCTTGATTTTTTCCCCCCATTTTATCACCCAATGTTCCTACCTAAGTCAGTCCTGGGCATTGCTCTCCCTCTGGCAACCCCGCGAGGGCCCTGCACTGAACTCAAGTGTCCTCCATACTTGAGGAGGGAACAGGCCACTTCTTTCCCCCCTTACATATGTTTTTAATTGTCCAAATGCACCCTTGTGTAATACATGACATCTGTATCAATATTTTCCGCACTAAATGAATATGAAGAATATGAATTCCTATCAACATAAAGAGGATTCCTCCTTCAGCACATAAAAAGTATTGTGCCCTTTCCATCAGGGGATGTTATCATTGAACAATGGATCCAGCAGGCAAATCACTGAAAGCTCCTGCAAGTGTTAGTTTTGACTTACATATTGTATATTATACCCATTGATTTCTTCATTCACTTTAGAAGCAAACTACAGAAAAAGATGTTTGTGTAGATTCCGAAACATCGTCATAATTTGTCCATTAGTTTCAACATTCAGTGATACAATGCCATCATCCCAAAAAGTTGCTTAACTTGCTTGAAAAATAAAATTAAAAACACTGTAAAGTCAATATTCACATCGCCTCATTATTTTCATTTTTCATATTTATATTAATGGACCCATATTGTATTATTCCCTTTTTTCAGCACTTGACACAATTGCCTGAGCTACAAATGACATATCAGTGACATGCTTTGGTCAAAATACCACAGATCTATAGCATAAACTCGCCTTTTCACCTTGCCTTTACATCCTATGTTAAGGCAGAGTTTTGTGCTTTGAGATGATCCACTTCACTTCACCACCCTCTTCCCCGCGGCTGTAGGTAATAGAAATCACAATTTCAGCTTCACCCTATCCACACTGAGGTGCAGCAAATGCAGCATGATGTAAAATTGAGTGGCGATAAATATGGGGAGGCTGGATAAGTGAGTCTGTGATGCACCAGTTCCCTGAGAATCTGATTTATTTATACATTTTTAAGTGGTGTGTCTCTTCAGACACCCAAATATATTCTCAGGTATACTGAAAGTTGTATTCTCTTTAGCGTGTGTCTCTCTCTGTAACCAAACCAGATGTATTGTCGGTCCCTGTCTCATCTAAATGAGTAAGTTAGGGGAGCAGTAGTGGCGCCTACAAATATACACATTTTTGAAGTTAGAAAGCTGCGAGGCATTTACTTCCTCAACTTATACAGTAAGAATAACATGTTTATAATTGTTTCTGTAAGTGGGTGTGTTGAAATCACTGGACTTTTGTGTTTTTATTTACCAGAACAAAACGTGTGTTCAGACCCTGGAGGGTCACGCGCAGAATGTGACGTGTGTCAGCTTCCATCCTGAGCTGCCAATCATCCTCACAGGCTCTGAGGATGGTGGGTAAACCCTCCACACAAACACACAAACACACAAACGCGTAACAGAACAGTCCAGTTGCCTAAAATGAGGTAGTTTTGTTGAATGGGACCATTTTGCTACTCCCGTAGGTACCGTTCGAGTTTGGCACTCCAACACCTACCGACTAGAAAACACGCTCAACTACGGCATGGAGCGGGCGTGGTGTATAGGCGGGCGGCCGGGCTCCAACAGTGTGGCTTTGGGCTATGATGAAGGAAGCATCCTGATCCAGGTGGGTATCCCTCAGAGTCTATGTACAACCTGCAGTCACGCCCGCCGATAGGGGGGGACAAACGGGTCTGTTGTCCCGGGCCCAGGGTAGGGGGGGGGCCCAAAACAGGAAAAAAAAAAAAATATATATATATATATATATTTTTTTTTTTTTATTCTAGTTAAATTATGGAATCATTTTTCAAAATGTTTCAAAATATGCCTATTTGTGGAAAAAATATGTAGTATTTGAGTTACATAAAAGCTTGTTATTCGTTCGTACACCCAACACAAAAATGGTTTGGCCGCTGATAAAAATTTGATGTTATCATTTAATTCAACCATTAGAATGGTCAAAATATCCGGTCAGCACAAGTCCGGTGCTCAGAAAAGAAGAGAAAAGAGAAGAAGAGAAGAAGAAAATAGAGGCCTCATAGATTCTCTACACAAATATTTTAAAAAGGGTGGTGACGGTGAAGCTGGAATTAATAAAGTCAGCGTAGAGCAAGGTAAGAAACAGCGCAGCCAACATTTACCAACATTGTAACTTAACCTAACTGGCTATCTCTAATGTTAACGTCCATTAGCTTGTATAAAAACCTGATGAGCAGAGGGAGAGGAGAGGAAGAGGGAGAAGGAGAGATCCGGGTGCAGGGGGACCCATCTTAGATTATTTTGTCTGGGGCCCCGGCAAAACTGTCAGCTGGCCTGCCTGCAGTGATTTGTATAATAAGCTTTCAAACCAGGACTGAGTAATCAAGAGGTCAGTGGTGATGCGTTTTATGGAATTTATTTTGGCATTTTTAGCAGCTTTCCGTTGACATTCTTTAACTAAACTTTAGCCTGTCACTTAGGCCCGAAGAGTGCAGCTCCAAACCGCTGACTAACAACATAATGGCTCTTCTTAACAGGAAATTGAACAATATGATTCAATTTCAAACTGCAAATAACACCACAGATTCTTAATACCCACAAATCCCCAGAGAAAATAGAGGACGTGACCCCTCCACAGCGGCTCGGGACGGATGTGTAATACACTATCACAGATATAATCAATCATATTGTATAGGAGCTTTCATTGTGTTAGCTGAAGGAATTATTGTTGACCTGTTAATTCACCCTTACTGACCATCTACTCCCACTTGCTGCATCCCCTAATACCCATTTCTCTTTTGTCATGTGTTTAACCTCATCGTTCCACCTCCTCTCCGTCTCTGTCCCAGCTCGGTCGAGAGGAGCCAGCCATGTCCATGGACTCCACCGGGAAGGTCATGTGGGCTCGTCACTCCGAGGTGCAGCAGGCCAACCTGAAGGTGCTGGGAGAGACGGAGATACAGGATGGAGAGAGGCTTCCGCTGGGTGTCAAGGACATGGGAAGCTGTGAGATTTACCCGCAGAGCATCCAACACAGCCCCAACGGAAGGTGAACCGGTAGCGTTGCATGGAGGCGTTGGTAGTCAAGAGTCACATACAAACCAATCAAAACATGGTGTAAACCAGAGGAATGCACAGTAACGTATAGGGGTGGGTATTGGGAAGGACCTCACGATACGATACGCATCACGATACTTGAGCCACGATACGATACACATTGCGATATCCCGATTATGCAATATCCCGATTATTATATTCTACGTAGTTCACCGAAAAATTTAAAAATGCATTACACATCTTAAAATCCAAGTTGTATATGTACATCAGATGATAGTGATGGATCTTAAAATCAGAGTTGCACGTTCATCAGATTATAGTGACAATTCATGGGACAAACTGAGTCAAAACAATGTTTTATTATAACTATACAAGCTAAAGTTACAACATATTTGTATATGTTTTTCATATTATTTACATCATATGAAATTAACATTAAATTTAGTATGAGGTTGCTTTAATTATGTGGCAAATGATAATAAACACAAGAAAGATGGGTACTAAAATCAGTCAGTATAGATATAAATCCATAAATAAATAAACCTCTGTCCATTATTTTTCATTTTTTAAATACAGGGAATTGTGTTATATAAAAAATTAATTATAAAATGAAATAAAACCTGAGCTCAGTGCAGGGCCCTCCCAGGGTTGGTAGAGAGTGGCAATGCCCAGGACTGTTACTTAGGTAGGAGCACTGGGTGATATAATGGGATAAAAAATCGGGGATAAAAAATATTAAAAAAAAAAAAAAATATATATATATATATATATATATATATATATATATATATATATATATATATATATATATATATATATATTAAAAAAAAATCGATATTCAAATTTTGAATATCGATATTGAATCGGCTGGAAAAGTATCGCGATATATTTCCATATCGATATTTTTGCCCACCCCTAGTAACGTAAAAGAAATACGTTATATAATGATATATATCATTTGAAGCTTTTTTCCCACGTATAGAGTATGTACACAGACTAAACATTGACTCAGCTTTGCCTGAATGCAGTCCGACAACTATTTAATGTTATTGTTGTATATGATTATTTAAAGGATGAGCACTTTATAAATGATCATTTAATGTTCCCATAAAATGCTGAATGCTATTGTGGAAGTTTAGGCATGCCATTTCCCATCCTCTCATTTCCTAAGACCCATTAAGCACTTTCAGGGTGATTCTTGTGCTCATTTTGTACGTGAATAACTCTGAGCCAAAACAGCGGGACATTTTCATTTCTCATCTGTTCAGCCTTGTGAGATACAGTAGTAACAGAGGTGAAAAAGAGGTGAGATGAGCTCCGTATTAAAGCAGCCGGTGAGGCAGGAAACATGGCTCCCACTAGCAACGCTCCCATCAGCCAGGGGCTCGTGTGATGCTGGTATGGAGTGTGTAATCACACATTGATGCCACCCCTCGGCCCCCCCTGCTTTGCTTGTGTGGATTGCCAAATGACAACAGCAGTGGTTGAATGCCACCACCCGATATGGTTCATCTTCTGGGTGAAAGGGTCTGCTGTCAAAGTAAAAACAAAAGCCAGGGATGCTGAGCATGTATGGAGTGATAGCAGTCAAACTTCAGCCAGGGCTGTGCTGCAGATTTTAGTATGTAACGTGGGCCTTTGCACGCCGGCAGGTTTGTAGTGGTGTGTGGAGATGGAGAATATATCATCTATACCGCCATGGCCTTGAGGAACAAAAGTTTCGGCTCTGCACAGGAGTTTGTCTGGGCGCACGACTCCTCACAGTAAGTCCTTTTTGTTAAATATTGTGGGGTTTTTGTTAGATATTAGAATACAGACCCAATAGATAATCAGCTCCGTGTAGAAGGAAAAGATTTTATTTGGAGTCAAGGAAAGAAACAGTGCATTTAATAGATGTTAGCAAGTAGCTATTGTTACCTTTGCACACAATTTGAACTGTTGTTTCCTCCTGCAGACATCGCTACAGTATTAACAGCTGTAAGCTGCCTCAGCTTTATATTTAGCATGTGGCTGTGTTGTGCACAACAAAGGAGAAATCAACACTTTTCCTGTGATACATTTGTTAAAAAATGAATTGAAATAACTTTTATGGGCCTGGGGTACGTTAATTGTGATGACGTTTTTCACAGGTACGCCATCAGGGAGGGCAACAGCGCGGTGAATATATTTAAGAACTTTAAACAGAAGAAGACATTCAAACCTGATTATGGAGCCGACGGTACGTTTTGTTTGCCATCATTTCATTTGAAATTGCAGCTTTTTGTGTATGTTTATACGGGCAAAATGTCTTTGCGTGCACTTCTGTAGGTAATTATTGGCCTGAATTTTAGCTAATGCATAGCTGTTTATTAAGTTTTATTTTTGTATTTATCCACAAATTGAGCTTATTTAACTTCCTGATACACCTTTAAAACAATTTTCAGTATTTCAGGAAAAATATGTATGAAAAAGACCAAAAAACAAATATGTTTGATAATATGGCATTAAACAAAACATTGAGTTGTGACAAACATTAAAATACAGACATCTAAATAACAATGAACATTTATATAAACTTTTACCTTATAACAGCAGGCGTGACAGATAAAACTACTACATACATTCCTAAAACATCATCAGTTGACTTTATTTGTAAAACCCATAAATAAATACATTGTATGTGTATTTTGTTATTATGGTAACCTTTCTGGTTTTTAGATCTTTAAAAACATGCCTCATATCTTGCTTTTGTGTTTCCTTATAATTATTCTGTGAGAGATTTCATAAATGTATGATTTATATGGTTGTGTTTTCTCTGTTTTTCAGTCCTTTGCACCTTTTTCTCCCCTCTGGTTGATTGATTAATTGAACCTGTTGCACCTCAGGCATCTTCGGGGGCTTCTTACTGGGAGTGAGGTCCAACAGCGGCTTGGCTTTCTATGACTGGGAGAACACCGATTTGATCCGCCGCATTGAGATCCAGCCCAAACATGTCAGTCCCTGACCGCTGAGCGCTACGTCAACCTGCGACCCTGCCCACTTGATTGCTTTGGACTTGTAATACCCCTTTGCATTAATGTCTGTAGATCTTTTGGTCCGACTCTGGGGAGCTGGTATGTATCGCAACGGACGAGTCTTTCTTTGTGCTGCGCTACCTGCCAGAGCGGATTTTAGCGGCCCAGGGGTCCAAGGAAGAGAAGCTGGAGGATGGGTTGGAGGATGCTTTTGAGGTCATTTTTATTTATTTATATACCGTTTGTTTGCTTTTTCCTTGTGAAAACTCTACAATAATGATGGTCCTGGTGCTTGGTCCTGAGCAGGTGCTGGGGGAGGTCCAGGAGGTGGCTAAGACGGGGGTCTGGGTGGGAGACTGCTTCATCTACACCACTGCCGTGAACAGACTCAACTACTACGTTGGAGGAGAGATCATCACCATCGCTCACATGGACAGGTATCACACACACATCCATCCTTTATCTTTACCCGCTCATGCTCATTTAGGGTCAGCAGAGGTTTACCCTGGACAGGTCGCCAGTCCATTCAGTACTCGAGTTGTAAAAAAAAATCAGGGGGGATGGTGGATTTTATCATATGGGGACAGATAATTTGTGATGATTACAAATAATATAATATATTACAAATAATAGCACTGACCAAAACACCTGCAGAAATACTGCAGGAATGACATAGCAGCAGTTAAATGCAGCCTTCTGTAAGCTTTAAATATCCACTGGGCTTACATCAAATACATCATAACACAAAAATAAAAAAACAGTTTTCTGAACTTATTAATATGCCTCTGTCCTTCAAAAGGATAAGTAAAATGGATCACTACAAAAACCCAAAATCTTAAGAATATTTGTCTTATTTCTAGTTAAAATGTCTAATTTTAGTAAAAAATTACATTTTGTTTCAAGTAGATTTTCACTTGAAATAGGTACAAAAATCTGCCAGTGGAACAAGATTTTTTTTGCTTGTAATAAGAAGATAAATCTTGTCCCACTGGCAGATCTACTTATTTCAAGTGAAAATGTACTTGAAACAGGTGAAAATTGTCAAATAAGTTATTTTTCTGGTGTTATTTTTCTTGTGATGACTCTAAATGTTATAATAACATATATAATATATAATAATATTATATATAAATAGCAGTAATACCACATTCATTGATGAAAATACAAAAGGGATGTAAAGGGGGGATGGCAGTTTTACAGGGGGAGGATTTTGACCATTTTTATTTCAGGAGGGGATGCCATGCCCCCTCAACTTGAGTACTGAGTCCATTGCTGGAACTCACGTAGATAAACAAGCACAAACACATCAAACCAGGAACCCTGTTGCTGTGGGGCAGCAATGCAGCAACCACCACGCCAGCATGCGGCCAAATGCCACGTCAACTCACAAATGTATACTGACAAAAAATCATTCTCCTTTGAAACTAAGCTTTCAGTCTTGGTGCCTTGGAATGTCTTATCTCGAATGCTATCAATTTTTATCAAGTAGATAAGAAATACCAATGACTGAAAAGGGTGTAGTAGAAGAGTTATAGTTTTATAGTTTTATTTGGATCCCCATTAGCTGCAGCAAAACTGCAGCTATTCTTCCTGGGGTCCGACACATAATATACAATACAAGACAAAAATTAAAAGCAAACCTAAAGAGGTAGTAGAAGAAAATGATAGAAAAGAAAAAAAAAAAAGGAAATTGTAGTACAAAATATATTCTAGATTTCTGTCAAATAAGACCAGTGCTCCTTTTGACTAGTGTCCGACCGATCAGCCTTTTTTTTTTCGATTATTTCGATCACCGATTAGGGGGAAATCAAAAAGACCGATAGCCGATATCAGCCGATACGATTATTACCCTTTTTTACCTTTTTGGGAAAAAACAAATTTCAATACAAGAATTCATTTAAATGAATGGTGAGCAATTTATTGCTTTAACTAGGAAGGACAGCAATATTCACTTCGCACGGCTCACACATCAAAAGTGCAAATTATGGAACATCAAACAAAACAAGCAGCATTTCAGTTATTAAAAATAACATTAAGTGAATTTTCTCTTTACATAAAATAAAAAAGCTGCCTATAAAAAATAACAAATTAAGAGGAATAACAGCCTCAATTGTAGAACAGTCACGCACAATACTCCCAATTCCCAGACCCAAACCACAGCAAGTGCCTACTTGGAGGTAGTAACAGTAAGCTAACTAGTACACAAACAACCAAACAGTACAGGTTGTGAAAATGGCTACACAGGTTGTTTTTTTAAGTGCAAATATTTACTTAAGTTTACTTAAGTTTGAGCATGTTGAACATTCTTAATACAAAAAGAAAATGCAGTATTTCAGTAAATTTCTTAATTTTTCTTTAAAAAAAAAAAAAAAAAAAAACGAAATTATTTATTTTCGAATTTTTTTTGGGGGGGCCGATACCGATTATTAATAAAATTATGAATATCGAATTCGATAATCGGCCATGGCCGATTATCGGTCGCCCACTACTTTTGACACTCACATTAAGGTTACAGTCATTCCGAAACATTTAGATGTAATGCATTTACAATACAAAATCATACCTTCTTTAAATAGCATCAACCAATTCAAACAATGTATAGTCATCTACAATGCGTTTAAGTTATAATCACTTATCGTAACTTGAACCCGTGACCATTTTTAGTAGACCATTTTTAGAGTTCTTCTCTGGTATGGTGCAGGACCATGTATCTGCTGGGCTACATCCCGAAGGACGACCGTCTCTACCTTGGAGACAAGGAGCTCAACATCATAAGCTACTCTCTGCTCCTTTCCGTGCTGGAATATCAGACAGCCGTCATGAGGAAGGATTTCAGCACAGCTGACAGGGTTCTGCCCATAATCCCAAAGGAGCAGAGGACCCGGGTTGCCCTCTTCTTGGAGAAACAGGTATGAATACCCCCCCTCACCTCCAGTAGAAATACGCCTTTCCGCTTGAACTGACTAGAATCTCAATTCTGAATTGGACAGATCATTTACAAAACGAGCAGTAGCCAGATGGAGTAAAACCTCAGGGCAGATTTGGGTTTTGTTTAATGTATTCATCACAGGAAGGATTTTCTTCCCACACAGCCTCTTTGACCATCTCACTTTCCTCCCGGTTGACAGGGGACGGCGCTGTGTGTGGAATGAAAATGTGCTCGCTGTTGATTTTGCATTCTCTCGTGTTACTCAGGGCTTCAGACAGCAGGCGCTGGCTGTATCCACTGACCCAGAACACAAGTTTGAACTTGCTCTGCAGCTGGGAGAGCTCAGCACGGCCTACCAACTGGCACTGGAGGCAGAGGTCAGACACGGCTTTATGTCCTTGTGTGTTAGCGGTTGTGCAAGGTCGTCCTTTGGCACCCTTTTCAATGTTTGATCATCATTTCGTTTTAGTGTGATGCAAAGATGTGCAAAGAAGCACTATTAATAACAGTTCTGAACTGATTTATTTATGAAGTAGAATATGAAATCATGGATGTTCTATTAATCATTAGCTCTATAAAAAAGGAAGCCTCTATGTACATTAGCTGGATGGTATTTTGACTTGACAGTATTTTTAGCGAAACTGAATGTAAAAATGACCGTAAAAAACATCCAATATTGTAAATTTTAAATTATTTTCTCAAAATAATAAGTTCAGTTTATGTAGACGTAGTTGTTTACATGAAATAATTCATAGAGGGTGAGTCACAAGCCTGGATTCTTAGAAATCAACCACTTCAGAGTCACGCGTCGTTGTTAAAGTTCACGCTTTCCGACCTGTGATCATCCCCCATCCTGTGTTTTTGGCACCTCTGCATGTGGGGACTTCAGTCGGAGCAGAAATGGAAGCAGCTGGCAGAAGTTGCTACTACAAAGTGCCAGTTTAGCCTGGCACAGGAGTGTCTATGCCAAGCTAAGGATTACGGGGGATTATTACTGCTGGCAACCGCTTCAGGCAATGTGGAGATGGTGGGCAAGCTGGCTGAGGGGGCAGAGAGCGACGGGAAGACCAACGTGGCCTTCCTCACATACTTCCTGCAGGGGAGGTGAGTGTTTGACGAGCAAGAGGGAGCCCTGTGAGTATCCATATGTTTACTCATCTTTGTTACCACTATTTCTTCCCCCAGGCTGGATGAATGTCTCGACCTTCTTATCAAAACCAATCGGTTGCCAGAGGCGGCATTCCTCGCAAGAACATATTTGCCCAGCCAAGTCTCAAGGTAAAGCTGTTTGTAACGAGTGGCTGAAATGTTGTCATCACTCACATGTCCATCAGAACCACATGAACATTATTGATCCAGCTAATCTGAAAAAGTGCTGCCACAGCTGAACTTTTTTAGTAGTTACCAGAGCTGGGTAGAGGAGCCAAAAATTGTACTCAAGTAAAAGTACTGTTACTTCAGAATAATATGACTCTAGGTACTAAGTAGAAGTAAAAAGTAGTCATCCAAATAATTACTTGAGTAAAAGTAAAAAAGTACTTGGTGAAAAAACTACTCAAGTACTGAGTAACTGTTGAGTAACGTCTGATTTATTTTTTTAACACAACCATTCAAACAGACAAAAGTACAAAATAATCACCTTCAGGCAAATTAAATCAATAAAATAATAGAATAAATTAAAATTAATAAAAAATAAAAAAGCTAAAATTAAAATTAGTAAGTAAATTCAAGTACTTTACTAAATAATAATAATAATAATAATAATAATAAACTTTATTTATATAGCACCTTTCAGACGAAAGTCGCAGCTCAAGGTGCTTTACAGTAACAGTACAAATAAACAACAACAGCAAATAAAACAAAAAACACAAATATTTAAGTGCAGTGATATAAAACATAACCCTCACAAAATTCAGTTCCAAATTCCTCCACAGAACAACTACTAAGATAGGATAATATAAAAAGGAATATAAAAATTGAATATATGAATATAAAAAGGTAAAAATGCTGCACGAGTCGTAGGCATATGAAAATAAAAAGATAAAAATATCAACAAATAAGAGTAATAAAATAAATAACATAACAGAATAAAAAAATAAATTAAGCACAAGTAGCACAAAATTTCAAGCGTTTGTACTTTTCTTTTTTAACCAGCCTCCGCAGGCAGAACTAGAACAACCCCATGAACTCATATCAACTCTGTGTGTGTTTGAATCTGTGTGTACTGTATGACAAAACATGCAAAAACAAACATTTTTCCCAAAGAATCACTCAGTGATGTCATGAGATTGTACGCGGATAAAAGGGATAAAAGAAAAGTAACGAGCTCAACGTAGCCTAATGTAGCGGAGTAAGAGTAACAGTTTCTCCTTCACAAATCTACTCAAATAAAAGTAAAAAGTATAGTGATTCAAAACTACTCCAAAAAGTACAAAATTTCCCAAAACTTACTCAAGTAAATGTAACTCGTTACTACCCACCTCTGGTAGTTACATTATCCATCCCTGATGAGATGCATGTGCTTCCTTGTTTCTTCAGGGTGGTGACGCTGTGGAAGACGAGTCTCTCCCAGGTTAACCAGAAGGCAGCGGAAGCTCTGGCCGACCCCTGCCAGTACAGCAACCTGTTCCCGGACCTGCAGCAAGCCCTGCTGGCTGAGCAGTACCTGCAGCAGACTCACGTCAGGGTCAGACCTGCGGCCGAGTACCCACTTGTCATGGTCAGTGGGAGACGTCTGGGTGAACCAGAGCAGAGGAGATTTCACCAGAAGGGGAGTTCCCTCCAGCTGCAGTCACGACTTCATTTTCCCTCTTTCTTTACGCTTTAGCCGAACGAAGATCGTCACATTCTGGAGGAATCTGCAGGTTTTATGCCCAAAGCAGAGATCACTGAGCCCGAGGTAAGGACAAGAATCTGCTAATCTACATAGTCCCACTCAGACATGGCAGTGGTACTTGGTACAGTGTGCATCTACAACAGGGGTGTCAAACTCATTTTGCTTAGCGGGCCGGATTTGACCAATTTTTTTCTCGCGGGCCGCACGCTCAAAATAACAAAAGCGGTGGGAATTTTTTTTTTTCTAATTCTTTTTTTTTTTTACTATTGTTATCTAATCCAATATCAGTTTAGTTAATTTTAAAGGAAATATGGACTTTGTTTCCACTCTAATTATGTAAAATGTATTTCTTCAGGATCTTTTCTTGAAATTTCTTTCTTTCAAATTATGTAAGATACTTTTAATATAATTTTACAAAGATAAACAGAAACAAGTATGTTTTTTATATTTCGCTTTTTTATAGGAAATTTAATTAAAAACAAAATCTTTCTTATTACATCCGAGAGTATTTCTTTGTGATTTAGAGATTTTTCCAGTACAATTAAGTGTATTTATTTTTAAAAATGGGCGCGGCTATTTACGCCAGTGTGCCGAAAAAGTCAGCATTTCTCTTTTAACTGTTTTACTTTGTCACTATCCTCGTATTCAAAACTGAAATTCTCCGAATAAGTATCTTCTATCATCTTTTTTAGCAGTGATATTTTTCCTGCGAAAATATATAATAGTAGTCAGTTAATAAAAATAAACGACTGTCTACAAAGAAATAAAATCGGCAAATGCATTCTAGAAAACTAAAAAAATGTCAAACTGCTCTCTTTGTGGAATAACGATGGATTTGTAGAAGAAATATATTATCGGATATGCTGCGATTCATGGCAATTATTTATGCCTTCCTCTTTAGTAAATTAACATTTCGTTTTTTGCGTTGGAAACTTCTCGCGGGCCGCATGCAGCCCGCGGGCCGCACATTTGACACCCCTGATCTACAACTTCATCCTGCTTTCCAGAACCAGATTGTATCGCTTCAAAAAAGAAGGTTAAAACTTCAAATCTCACGTAACCAAAATCATTTACAAATCACACCAGCATTCATTCCCTGTTTTAAACTTCAATCCCAACCACAGTCCTATCATAACAGCCTGCCATCCATATGTGTGAAGGCAAACATGGTGCGGCGGCATTCAGTAAAACATTATGACGATTTATCATCCAATTCACTTTGACAGAAAGGGGGTGTCACACAGGAAGATAAGGCTATTATCTCAAAATAAATATTCATCATTGACTTTTCTTGCTCAAAGAAATTGGTGATATTTTTCTAATATAATTCTTCCAAACTCAAGTCATATCAAATCATGTTACAATGAAGCCAAAGGAAACGTTTACATACAAGATACCGTTCTTCGACTAGTCCTATGGTCCTGGAAATGAGCTGACTGTGAATCTGGATTTGAGATGGTTAAATTGTGGATTTTATGAGTATTTTCCTTGATCTCGTTGTACAGGAAGTGGAGGGTTTGAGTGAGAGCGTAAGTGAACCAGCCGTCACAGAAACGGTACATTCAGGAGAAGCAGCTGTAGAGGAGCCCGAGTCTCTACATCAGGAGCCAGAGGACCCTCCTCCTCCTCTTGCTGCAACTACAGAACACGCTGCGCTGAGTCAAGCGCCATATGCGTCTTGTGAGGCGGGGGCCACTGAGGACATCGCTGCTTTGACCTCGGCAGAGGACTACGCTTTGCAAGAGCCTAGTCCAGAGGTTTTAGCCAAGGAGACAGAAACGGTTGAGTCTAGCTCAGTGGAAGACGTCAGTGTTCAGGAAACAGCAGCAGGAGCTGAAGTTCAACCTTCCGCCTGTATTGCAGAAACAGAAACCATCGTGACCGCTGAAGATGCACCGAGGGAAGGATTAGCAGCAGAGGATGTCCTAGTTAGTGTTGATGAGATGACAAATACTGACATTGCATCAGTATCTGCAGCAAGTGTGGAAATATCAAATTATGATGAAGTGCAAACAGCCTCAGAAGTTCCACCCGCGACGGACACAGAAGTAGAAGAGACCTCTGTTGAAAGCAGTTCTACTTTAGAAACAGCACGTTCACAAGGACCAGTAGAGGAGCTCGACGCCATCAAAGCCCCAGACAGTCCCGTGTCAGAAGATGCACCTCTCCCGGTCCAAGCTTCGCCAGATTTGACCAGTTATCTTCCACAAGGCTCGACTGGAGACGCAGAGACATTGCTGGAGCCAGACTCAGCGCAAGAGCCGGAACCAGAGGAACAGGCCACAGCACCTTCAGTGGAAGTAGAGGACAAGTTAGAGCCACAACCAGAGGAACAGGCTACAGTGCCTTCAGTGGAAGTAGAGGACAAGTTAGAGCCACAACCAGAGGAACAGGCCACAGTGCCTTCAGTGGAAGTAGAGGAAAAGTTAGAGCCACAACCAGAGGAACAGGCCACAACACTTTCAGTGGAAGTAGAGGACAAGTTAGAGTCACAACCAGAGGAACAGGCCACGGCGCCTTCAGTGGAAGTAGAGGACAAGTTAGAGTCACAACCAGAGGAACAGGCCACAGTGCCTTCAGTGGAAGTAGAGGACAAGTTAGAGCCAGATGTCTCCGCCTCAGAGGGAACATCTGCACAGAGCAAGGTACCGGAGGAGGAGGAGGAAGAGGAGGGAGGGTCCGGGGCATCTGAGGAACCAGCAATTGACCTTGAAGCAGAGATAGATGATGAGGTAAAAGAAAAAAAACATTTTAACTTGGAGCAAATTTTAACTTTTAATATGATAAATATCTAATACACGATTGTTTCTGTACTTCCACCCAATTACAGGACCTGGATGATCTTGATCTGGACAATTTTGACCTTGACGATGTAGACGCCACTGATTTCAACCTAGAAGACGATCTGCTGGGAGAATAGAAGCAGCTCAGTGTTTCAGGTTTCTGTGATCAAATGTCACAAAGGCCCATCAGCCAGAGACAAACCATCAGAACACTCACTTTAAAGGAGCATGAGGCAAGAATAAGAAATGAGACTGATTAGCACCACGACGACCGTCGGGGTTCCTGCAGCCAACAGCGAAGCCGGCACGGGAGCGCCGTTCAAATCAAGCTCTAAATATGACTTACAATGTTATCTTACCTGGTCAGTAGGAAATGAGCCATGTCAGCATCTGTTTTCAGTCCCAATTCAAGTTGAAGCTGCCTCCATGACTCAAACGCGTATCCAATGTTTACTCGTGCGCCGCCGAGAACGCGCATGCAGCGTCATGTGACGTCACATCCGCAGGACAGCGCGGGAAATTTGGGCCCGGAATTGCAGCGCATTTTGCAGCACACAGCCTGTTCAAGGCAACGGAGAGATACACTAGAGGGCTCATTCTTTTTGGTTTGGAACGCTTCATCTGACATTATTACTAGAAAACTTAAAACGTATACGATTTTTTTCATAAATCCTGCCTCATGCTCCTTTAAAGTGGGACACAAATGTGTTATTGGGCAAAGGGGGATTATTTTATAGAAACAGTGTGTATTTTAAGGTTGTGAATTTAAAGGATTTCTAAACATTTTTAGAGTTGCTTAGGTAGCATTTATGAAGTACACAAGGCCGTTTGCCACCAACACTTCATGAGAGTTAAGACCTCTACCTCTTAACGTTCCTTAATCTGTTGATTATCTGTTATTTTATACTTTACAGGACAAATCTTATAAATGCACAGGATGCATTCAGCAATCCTGAGTGAGCTGTGGACTAGCAAGATCTATTCAGCAGTGTTCTCTGCTCTTGTCGTGTATTTTCATCTTAACGCTGTTCTTCCCTCAAAAACCCAACAAACAGCATTGAAGCTGTGAAAAGTGCATTCCTTCTTGTAAAGATTTTCCTTTTCTTGTCTTGTGTGAGTTAAACCTCATACGTGGTGCTGTGAATCTGGAACAGATGGATTAAAACTCCTCTCAATGCAGTCCTCTTTATTATCTCTTTATTATCATATTACATTTCACCAAAAACATCACATTTGGGTACAAAGACTGGTTTTATTTTTCTATGTACAACAGTGAGATACATTTATTTTTATACTTTGAAACCTCTTGCTCTTCTTGACCCTTCAGATTGATGGCTGTTACGTGTGTAGCTTTCCTTTCAGTCAGGATTCGTGTTGGACCCACGCAGGTCCAGAACAAAGAGTCAGTTTTCATGACGGGGGAAATCCCCCTCTGTTCTTGGTACCATTCATCATTGTGAATGAACGTCTTTATCATCAGCTTGGTGCAGTGCGGTTAGGCGACTGAGCTCTCCGCGGTCCGCTGCTCGAACGCCTGCAGAGCCAGCTCGATGTAGCCCGACTTCTGGGACTCCCTCTGGGAATAAATCTGCAAGGATAAGCATCGGGGGTCAAGACGATGAAGAATGAGGCCGTTACACTGAAGTCTGGCCAAGACAGAATCCAAAAGTGCAATCAGAAATTATTAGAAGTAACACGCGGGGCTCGGTGATCTGCCGTGACTAAATGAGAGGCCGGGACTGTCATTCACAATGACCCTCCCCTGTTGCCTCAGCACCAAGGTGCTGTGAGCGCTAATAGGATGTGATGTATCCTGAACCTGGCCCCGCAGCTCCCGCACTAGTGAAAACACAAACCTCTCAAGCAGGAAACCTGAGACGAGACAGACTCGACTTCACCTCTCAAGAGCTTTTCTGACTGCGGATTTACCCTGAGCATCCAGTGAGCAACACTTTATTTGACCTGGAACAAAGTTCAATACATAATCTAGACATTACAAAACCAACAGGGGTGTGAAAAAAAAAGAGTTCTGAACTGGCAGAGACTCCTCGTCGAGGTTGAGCTGCTCTCACCTTAATCAGGTCAGTGCCGGCGGCCTGCTGGCTGGCAGCTTCCTGAGCCGACTCGCTGAGGGGATGGACCATGTGGAAGAGAGAGACAAGGCTCGCAGCATCCGTAAGCCTGTCAGAACATACACACACAGGGCTTAGAACTGAACGTTCAGCCTGTAAACACTAGTAGCAGATCAAGCTATTTAAAGACAACTTGTACATATGAATATACAATGTATACTAGGGGTGTAACAATATATCGTGACAGGAAATTTTGCGATACAAAAACGTCACGAAACGTGTCGTGGAGGTGACAAAGTGTATCGCGATATTGGGTTATTAATATTAATCTATTGTGTTGACTAGAAACGCGCATCCGACCGCGCCTCACCCGCGGACCAAAATCTTACTACGCTCAGAAGAAACTAGTACCGTTTTGCGGTCCCGTTTTGAGCTCTGAACCTTTACTTATGTAAGGCTGGTGTAGAGTTAAGCCTTACCTTATTAAATTAAACCCTTTTCTGGTCGTGAGTAGGATAAACACGGGGAAAACTTCTGCTGAGTTCCAGTGTACTTTAATGTCCCTCAACAGTGTAGGATTTTAGAACATCAACACAACACCTAGTGCCGTATCACTCCGCCCAATCTAAAACATACTAATCACTACAGATAAACTGACTAGTGTAATTATAGTCCCTAATTTACATCAGAATATAAAGAATATATTTATAAAATAATGAACCCTGAATTACCAAAATAACCTTCTTAACAAAAATAAATCTCCTCTTACACATATAAGGTGAGCATGAATCAATCTTTTTTATGATGTAAAATTGTATGTATTTATTTACTTTTATTTATTTATTTAATTTTAGTTGTTACATTTCTGGAAAAGAAAAAAGTCAAATCATACATGAGAGAAACTATTCCGTTTGTGGCAAAATATTTTTACCTGTATGAAACTGAAGATGCATAATGCAAACCTGACATTTACTTTTAGTTCAGTTTGTGGAAAATGGTTGGCCTGGCTTTCTCTTTAAAACTTAAACAGTTATAAAGCATTACAAACTGTAACAATAGGGCAAACGTACAGTATTGTTTGGTATTTTGTGTCTTTCAAATAGACAATTTTTTCCAGTCATATGTTCCTCATTCAAGGTTGTCAAAAAAATACTGCTATAATATTGTATTGTATCGTGACCTCAATATCGTGTATCGTACCGTATCGTGAGATTAGTGTATCGTTACACCCCTAATGTATACACATATGACTCACAGTTCTCTCTTCAGCATGTCCACTATGAGCCCGTCCACCCTCCGTGCTTTGAGCAGGTACCAGACCAGACCTCCAAAGTGTCTGGTGGATCGCAACAGGTCATATTTGTCGTGTTTGTCCAGGTCCTCGTATGTGGCTGCATGCACCTGAACCAAGAACATAGATGTTAATCAGACCTCTTAGAGATTTACAAGAAAGCACTTTATATGCAGAAGGGGAAATATTAAATGTATGTTCACCTCATTTCTTTGAGAAAGACCCAAAGAAACGCCTTAATACAGGCATATCTAACTTCTTTTTTTTTTTTTCAAAAGCCAAGTAATACATTTTATTATAGTGGAAGAATAAGTTCTTAGAGCTGCAGATCAGCTTCATCAGGTCGGGCAGGTTGGGCTGTAGTGTGTTGAAGACTGTGGATCCAGAAACAGTCCATCCTATATATCAGGTGTAAACATAGTTTTATATCGACTTTGTTCTAATGCAACCTCAAAATGATCATTGAGACAACACAACTGGGCAGACACAAACCCCATGGAGAGAAGTGTTAGCCGAGTCGTGTTTTGAGTGCTCTGTGAATGGTTCTTAAGTGAGTTTATCGGGGGCGCTAAATTCTCAGAAGTCGAAGTCGGATTGGATCACGCCTGTCCTGGGTTATATTTATGTTCAA
The DNA here is from genome assembly GCF_033807715.1 of Cololabis saira. Classification (NCBI taxonomy): domain Eukaryota; kingdom Metazoa; phylum Chordata; class Actinopteri; order Beloniformes; family Belonidae; genus Cololabis; species Cololabis saira. The sequence continues at coordinate 16,918,073 of NC_084590.1, read as the reverse complement.
CTTCCCTACTCTTAATAGATTCACGGGGTGAAGGACTAACACATAATACAGTATTTCTGGACTATAAGCCGCACCTGTATATAAGCCGCATCCGCTCTATTTAAAAAATAAAAATAAAATATTTAGCCGCAGATACATGTATTTCTGTTGTTAGATTAGACTTTTACTACATGTACAGAAGGATTTTGAACTGTAAATGATGTACATGTTTGTACCTAAATAGATCTTTCCTAACAGTGTCTTTTAACACGGCAGCAACTTTGCTGATTAAAACGGGACAGAACCAAGAGAAAATAACCCGTATTTATTTATCTATTTATCTGTTTGAAATCTGCTTCTACTTCTATCTGCTAAAGAAGAAGTAGCGTATTCTTCTTTGCATTTATTTTGTCTTAGTTTTGATTCTAATTCCGGTTACAGCGCCCCGAGCGGTGGAAGAAAAATCCACAGAATAGCTGCACCTTTGTATAAGCTGCACGGTTGAAAACCTATGAAAAAAGTAGCGGCTTATAGTCCAGAAAATACGGTAAATTACTTTATTGGCTTTTGAATAACAAAGAGCTTCGTTGATGAAGACCCAGGAGGAGTGAGGCTAATTAGTTACTCTGTTCATTCTGTCTTTTGTCAGCTTCAGAGATTTAATTTACTTACTAATGAAGATGTTAAATATTTTATTTTAGGAGCTTTCAAATTTTAACCATGTTTTTGTTGTGCAAAATATGTCTGTTTTCTTCATCATGGTTTCATTTGACAAACTCATCAAAGCCTCATCGTCCTCTGGGGGGGAAGAATCTAAAGCAAGTGTTTGGTGTTTGGTGTTTGGTGATCAGTTTGAAACAACAAAACTGCGTGGTGTAAACATACTTTGATGTAGTCTGCGGAGTCTGGTTCAAACTGGACTAGACACAAGTCCAGCACATCCTCATGACGGTCCTGAGAAAACACCATCTAGTACCAAGAAAGAGACACAAGTGTTTAGAGAAAGAAAAGAAAAAAGTACGTTAAAACTCTGTGATAGTCACTGAACATGTGTTTTTAGTTACTTTGAAGAGCGAGAGCTTCATGTGGGGACTGTGTTGGTGTTCACGGGGCTCTTTTGACAGGTCCTGGCTGCAGGATCTGCCTTCATCACACTACATGCATCTATTTCTGGCCACTGTGTTCAAGTCTGTACTTAAAAATATGTCTCGTCCCCGTCAGGAACAGGCTCAGCCCAAAGCGCTTATGCCAGTTCAGTGGAACCTGAATAAGCTTAAAAAAACAACAATATAAAATAATTGGGCCAGTTGATTTGATGTCAAAGTGGTAAAAGTGTCCGTGTTTGCTGCTAGAGTGAGTCCGAACCTTGAATCATGAATGCATTACATTTCCTATTAACTACATCTGTAACAACTGCGCTTCAGAGCACACGCAAGCCCACATAAATACACTAGTAGGGCAACTCTATATATTCCTCTGTGTGTACATACTCCAAGTTTGGAAAAGCTGCCGGTTTAATGTCTCAAGACTAACACAGGAACTGCTGAGACACACGACGAGGGCAGTTTTCAAAACAGCCGACTATAGTCTTTGTGGATACTGATTTTTCAAAAATGAAGTATAAAGAATGCAGCAAGTACAAGTACTGGGTGGGTTACTAGTTGTGAGAAATGACCAGTCTCTCTTATGTGCTACATCCCAGAAGAAGAACTGGCCAGAGTTGTTTTCATGGTTGTGTATTATGTAGAAACGACCATCCCTGGACCAGTATGAGCTACACATTAGGGCTGGGCGATATGGACCAAAAGTCATATCTCGATATTTTCCAGCTGAATGGCGATACTCGATATATATCGATATTTTTTCTGTGCCATAATTGGGGTTTCCCCCAAAGCATTATAGCATAGCATCTCTGTTAGCTTCATTTTTTTCTGAGGCAAACCCTTAAAAAAACCGTCAGTTTTAATACAATGGCTCGTGCCAAATGTCACACAGGTTTATTAACAGAGGTCTGCACAATATCAAAATGTATAAAACAAATGAAATAAAAATAAACTGCCTGCATATATAGAATAAAAATGCTTCTTGAATAAAATAAAACAAATATCCCTTTCCTGCATAACAATTACATTAAAATACACTGTACAATTAATACAATGTAGACAGTAAAATGCAGACTTTTCCACTGAGGTTGACAGTTGTGCAAATAACAAAATATTTGTGCAAATCTCAAATAAATCATTCAAGTCAATTTAGCACAAAATAAGCTATATCAAAATCATTAAAAAAAAATTATTTTTTTTAATTTATTTTTTAATCGATATAAACGATATTGTCTCGTACCATATCGCGTTTGAAAATATATCAATATATATTAAAATCTCGATATATCGCCCAGCCCTACTACACATGATAAACAACATGTGTGCAGTTTCATAAGACAGCCTTCATCCGATTCACATACAGACTCTGTAGAAGGTCTTGTCCTATGGCGGGGACAGTAAGTAGGACAGGCAGTAAAAGAAAACGTCCGGTTTCCAACCTTGAGGTTCTCCTCCTTGAAGATGAGCGGTGCCGTCAGCTTGCGGCCCTCCCTGGGAAAGTAGACCTGAACAAGCCGATCTCTTTCCTCCCACGTTGCCTTCCTAAGAGTCCCATTAGGCTCCCTAACAACTATGAACCGATCCTAGGGGGATTCAAGAAGACAGACGGTTAAGCATGTGGAAGTTTCATTTATCACATTGAGCATCTGGCTTCAACTACCAAACGAAAACAAAAAAGCTGATACCCGTCACGGATTTAAACCCAGGAGCATCAGCCTTTTTTCAAAATGTTTGACCCCCGTGTGCACATAACTTTACTTGCACAAATTCAACCAGGGTGAACACACACACACACACACACTTACCCTGTGTGGGATGTTGTAGGTGATGTCTGTGAAGACGTATTTGGCTGTATCCATGCCCTCCAGGATCTTATCCTCAGAAAGCACATCGTTGATGGCCTTCCTCTCGGGAAGAACGGGAGGCATCTGAAGCAGCTTCTTAGCCTGCCCTGCGGCGTCCTGGACGGCCTGAAAACGCACACGGTGACTTTGATTAAACAAGCGCAACGCGATGTGGGACCATGAAGGGCTATTGTAGACGAGGATGTGAAAGGAACCTGCTTCAGCTGTTCATCCGTCATCAGCTTATACGTGGGCGGCTTTAGCTCCTGTTTCATGGGTCGGAACACTTTTTGCAGGTCCAGACCTGTTATTCTGCTGAGAATATCCTGCACAGCTGGATCTCTAAACTGGGGCTCTGCGTGGCCTGGAGGAGCTGCAAACCATAAAAAAACAAATAATTGAAATCAATTAATGGTTTTCAATAATACTGTATATATTTATTAAATCCATGTACTGAAGAACAATGCCTGACACACTTCCACCTAGTAAAATACTATTATTTATACCAGTACAGAATTACACAACATCTCACAACTTCTGGTGATTCTAATTAATTCAATCTGAAAGAAAGAATCTAGAGCAGTGCTCTTCATGCCCGCTCCTTGTGGGCCGGTGTCCTGCAGGTTTCAGATGTTTCCCTACTTCAATAAGCTATGACACAAATGTCTGTGTCAATAACAGACTTTGCAAGACCTTGATGAGAAGCTGATGATGATCTATTAATCTGAATCTGTTGTGTTGATGCAGGGAAATATCTAAAACATGTAGGACACCGGCCTGCAGAGGCCTGATCTAGTGCTCGGAAGATCAATAAGTATACTGAACACACAATAATCAACACACTGTTGGAGAAGTGAGGAAAAAAAAGTCAAATCAAGACAAAACAGCAAAACAATCGAAGTCTTTACCAAAATGGCCATTTGATGTTAAAAACACAAGTAACACTTATACGTGGCCAAAAGTCCACACAAAGCAATACAAACAGCTTTTGTGGGGTGTCTGAGCTCCAGTTTTACCCGTTAGGTACATTTAGGGTGATAATAAAGGCCTGAAGAAGAATCTGAGGCTTCCAGACATCAAATACACAATGTAACCACTAGAGGGCAATATTAGCAAAATAACATCGATGCCACAAAGACATACAAAATCGGCATGTAATGAATGTGTTCATTAAGTCTTGGATAAAACTGTGTCCCTCTGCAATAGAAGTCGGTGGTCACATCTTGGTCATGGTTATATGATTCTGTTCAACCACAAGATGGTCTGTTGTGCACAATGAAAGATTTGGATTGAGAAACGTTTCTTACAAAGTTCTAATAGTATTAACCGTTTCCATGTGGTAAAAAATTACTAAAAGAGAATTTTAAGAGTTTTTTTTTTCTTTTCCATTCATTAAAATACATATGTGTTTGTTTTCTTTTGGGTTGTTTTTTATGTGCCTTGGATTTACTTTTATTCTTTCCAGGTGTCGTGCCAAAAAGTGATTGCCTGCCAGAATCTTATTTCTGATCTGGCTAAAATGTCAGATTTTCAGATTATGAAGCTCAAGAATGAGATCAACTTTTCATTAACTGTATTTGGCCTTCAATATATTTTTGGCAGGTGAAAATGCCTATTTTGTGTTGTAATGGTCCTTTAAAAGAGTTAAAAGCAATCATGTGAGCTCTAGTGTTTATATTATGAAGCTCAAGAATGAGATCAAATCATATTAAGGTAGAAACAACTTTCATTAATTGTATTTGGCCTTCAAATCAATTTTTGGCAGGTAAAAAGACCCATTTCAGCTGTCTTTATTAATAATCCCAAACTCGTATAGTCTAACCTTTAGGAAACCACTTAAAACATATATTTACCACCATTTTAAAGATGATAGGGAATTAATTTGACCGCAGTTCTGGTCCTCTCCTGTCAAATGAGGAGGGTCTTCAGCCCAGTCACTAACCAACAAATACCAAGATTACACACAATTATTAATCGAAAATTATTTCTAAGGAATTATACCCATGCAAATAAACTAAATATGATTTAATTACAATTGTACCAATGCAAACGTGTCCGCATTTTAAAAGCCGTTTGTGACCAGCACTGCGCTAAAGAAACGAGCTGCAAGGTCAGCATCACAAGCATAAGGAACATTCCATCAGAGGGATATTTGTACTAAAGAGACCGTACCGTCATTGTTTGTTTCACTGCAAAACGCCCTTACACTACATCTCATCAGGATTTGTCTAGTCCTTTGAACATTTTTCACCCGAGAATAACTCCAAGACAAGCACCGTGCTGCTCCGAGCGCCGCCATGTCTGTTGTTACCTCATCTACGCGACCGGAAATCAGCGTGAAGAGCAAGTGCTCATGGGATATGTAGTCTTCTTTTCTTTTCTTTAGCCATATGTGCTTGCAGCCTTTACGTATGTACAGCGATACAGTTCAGTCGTGTTTTTCCAACCACTTTAGAGGTACGGAACATGCTTTAAAATAAACTCAACAACTGCCAATCATTCATACAAACTAAATAAATATTGCTAATTATCCACAGTTCAGTTCCTGGTGATATCTCTCGCTCTCTCTCTCTTTCTCTCTCTCTCTCTCTCTCTCTCTCTCTCTCTCTCTTCTGAGCTATGCTATTATATATATATATATATATATATATATATATATATATATATATATATATATATATATATATATATATATATATATATATATATACATATATATATATATATATATATATATATATATATATATATATATATATATATATATATATATATATATATATATATATATGTATATAGTAAGGGAGATTTATTTATTTATTTTCGTTGATCAATTGCTGTGTGCAAAATAAATCAAAAAGAAGACTTTTTAAAATCTTTAGAATTGTTAGACTTTTTCTTTCTTAGTCTAACAAATCTAAAGATTTAGAGAGTGCACAGTACATTAAAATAATGAACAATATCAGATCTGTGTCACTGAATATCACTGAAATATCAGCCATTATCTTTAGTGTTTAACATGAATTTGCTGGTTTGTAGCAATTAATTAGTTGGCCTGTTTAGACTTACCTTCAATGAACAGGCTCAACAATAATAATAATAATAATAATAATAATAATAATAATAATAATAATAATAATAATAATAATACACAGTTTCTCTCAACAGATGGCGCTATGCTACCACACATCCTGTAGGCTAGTCATCTGAGGCAGAAAAATGGAAGTCAGAAACAGCAGTAGTTTTCTCCCTGTCGCTGAGGACAGACAGAGATTATGCATACAAACTGCATTTCTTTCATATCAAAGTTTTAGGGCCATTTGTTTGGGTCAAATTCAGGGCACAGCTCTGCCTAGCCTACACACATTCTCTAACCTCATTACAGAGTGTTCTTAAATTGTCTGATAGCAGTTTTATCTGTCTGCATGATAAGTTAAATCCTCAGCTTACAAAAAAAAAACATATACCACTTTTTTCTTTCTTTTTTATAGAAAATGTCTCTCTGAATGAGTTTTCATTCAGTTAATTTTGAACATCTCCCAAATCTAGCAGAGCAGATGTGTTAACGTGTTAAAACCCTTTAAGGTTATACCTGTTTCCCTACAAATCTTGGAGGTTATTAATTATTTTTCTGTAAAAAAATCTGGAACTATAATAATGTTTCTTTGTTTCTTTTTCTCTCCTTTTTTAAAGTGTGAATTTCTGTCTTTTCATAGATTTAGTGGATGTCACCAGATACATCACACACTTTGGTTGACTCCAAAAAGAGAACGGACGACATTTGGGAAGAGAAGATTTTCTTGTTCTTTTCTTATTTTCTTGTATTTTAATGGTGATGAAGCCATCTTGAAATGTGTGTCTTCAAATATTAGGATAACGTGGAAGCTGCAAACCAAAACACACTTATGCATGTTAGCATCAAATCTACATTGTGAGTAGAAGGAGTCATAAAGAACTACTTCTTTCTTCTCTCATCTAGGCGACTGAAAGGTTGTCAAAAGTTTACAAGCAAAACTTATGTAAACTCTGACTTTCTTGCTGCAGCGATTCATGCAGTTCAAAATACCATTAAATAGCTCACGATCTTTGTCACGTTTAAAACTTTAAAAGATCTCAGCTGCAGGTATAAAATTACGTTATTGTCTGTACTTTGCTAAAACCAAGAGAGGATCTGTCAGTAAAGGCCGATGCTAAGAAATGAAGGAGGTTGAGTCATCTCAAAACGTGATGTGACGCTCATGAGTTTGTGCAAGCAGTAATCATGTGAAGAACAAATTTAAATATCCTCTAGAAGGACTACATTTTAAAACATTTGGCAGAAGGAGAAACATTTCTTTGGATCAGCTGTTCTTTGTCAGACTTTAATTGTTTAACGGAATTTATGTAAATGAACTCTGGTAACCACAAACCCACGTGAGTAAGTGTGGATTGAGAAGAAACAACATAACATGAATGGGCAAAAGTTAATTCTGGCACGAGTCGATAATATGATACAGTTCAGAACTTGAAATCCCTTTTCAGAAAGATGTTGCCAGCATAGGGTGTAAATAATGTAAGTGGTTCTTTTTCTTTTCTTTATTCTTTTCCTTTTTTCTGGTTTGGCAGGACGGACTTAATCAAATCTAGCGTGTCCCATTTTGGCAATGAGGAAACATGAGAGCGCAGCACTGAGGCTCACTGATGTGTTTTTAACAGCCTCATTTTTGCCCAACATGGAGCAGCGTGCCGCTGAGAAACAGCCTTTGGCGCCGAGTGCAGAGAAAGAACTTGTTGATGAGAGCTGCACCAGCTCCCACCAAGACAAACAGCTCCACTATGTGAAGAACAGAAACTTTGACAGGAAGCCCTTTCAGATTGCACATTTTCTCTGTTTCTGCCCAGGCCTCCCGCTGTGTGTGTCCCTCAGCGCACACACATGTACACACTTTCGGTAGCCACAAGCCCCCCCCCCACAGGCCTCCACAACCCCAAAAAAGCAGCTGCTTTGCCCACTACCACACATAACAGCCCTGGTGACCATTACTATAACCACGTGTGCCACGCACAAACCCCGTCCACCAGGATCCTATTTCCCATCTCTGCTCCCCTCCTTAGGGCTCTGACCCCACGCCCCCCTCCCATAAAAAAAAAAAAAAGAAATCTGCATTAGGATTTAGATATTGGGTGGACATATGGAGGTGTGGCTCAGTCGGTAATGAGGTGAGCAGTGGCATCAAGTCCGGAGGCCCAGACAACAGCGGAACGACGTGTGGATTGAGATGTAGGAGGCCCCAACGCGACCAGATGTACCCAGCTGTCACACTGCTGACAGAAGGTAATCCTGCAGCCCAAGCACAAGCACACCACCGCAGAGGCAGACGTGGACGCGGGATAAAGGTCTCTTCTGTGAAGTTTCAGGCCATAATGAAAGCACATCCTCAAGACTGTTTCTTATTCTTTTATTAAAAACATTCTTCCACCTCTGCTCCAGCTTCAGTTAACCGGTCGAGTGTGAGAGTGTGTGTTAGTGCAACTGGGAGCAGCAGGAAGCTGAGCAGTGAAACCCGAGTGTGGAAGAGGGAGCCGGGACGGGGGTGGAGGGAGGAATCGGGAGGGAAGGGATGCAGGGGGCGAGCAGTGCGGTGAGCCGGGGAGGGTGGGCGAGGAGGCGGCGCTGGTGGTACTGGGGGCACACTGGGAATGACTCGCCACACGTGTTTATTTATCTTTCTGCACGGTCAACGTGGAGCAGGTTCAGAGCGAGGTGAAACGGAAAGGTGTGTGTGTGTGTGTGTGTGTGTGTGTGTGTGTGTGTGTGTGTGTGTGTGTGTGTGTGTGTGTGTGTGTGTGTGTGTGTGTGTGTATTTATGGAGAGAAAGAAAGAAAGAGAGAGAATATATAGAGGATGTCCATCCTCAAACAACTGCGACAACATGCAAGTCTGTGAGAAGAGATGCTGGAGCAAATATTCCTTTCACTCTCAGTTAGATGAGTTTTGTCCGTTAGTCTTACTGTGAATTTTGTTTGCACAAAAACTAGCTAAACGGTAGACCGTCTCCTCAAATGGATAGAAGTTATAAAAATCAAGCCCCTATTATTATTATTATTATTCATTATTATATAGCCTATATATATTTTTGTGCTACATGATTATCATCAGAAAACTTTAACCTGTGATGATGATCAAATTTAGGCATTTAGACACAAATAAATGTAATTACTTTCAATCTCTCAGGGAAAAAACTAATCTAGAACATAAATCCAAACAATAAATTATAAAAGTGTATTTGCACACATAAGTTTGTGTGATTGTGGCACTAAAGGGTGGTTTCTTTAAATACATACATTTAAAATCTCCTACTTTTTTCTATATATGTACTGTTGTCTCCCCCCAAAGATGCTCTGTTTCAAGAATAATATATATTGAATATAGGTGTGAATAAAACCCTCCTGATGGAACTGACTTCCACACAAGGAACCTCTGAGAGTGATGCAGCGAAGAATGTGAATCCTGTTGTAGAACAGTGAGTGTTTGTGAGATATGCACCTGTGTAGTGAGCTGTTGTGGCTCTGGGAGTGGGCACTCAAGGCCAGTCTGCTCCTCCGCCTCCTCCTCCCCGGCTTTGAAGAGGAGCGAGGATGAGAGAGAGGGCAGACAGAAGGTCAGAAGAGACGCAGCGATAGGAGGAGTGAGGGGGAGACAAGGGAGAGAACAGAGGATGGGAGGGGGGCAGAGGGCACAGTGACATTATCTCCAAGGACCTCAGCAACCTCCCTCTGAAACCGACTGTAATCCGCCCACTGAGACGGAGCCCAAAGGTGGTGGTTGGATGTACAGTACAGTAACCTTGTCCGTTTGAACATTTAAAGTATTCTTTTCAATAAAGAGAAAAAGCATTTGATTCTCTTTAATACCGACTTCCCCCTGCTTTCTGTCGTTGCCTGCCAAATATAAACTTTTGACTCATTGTGCCTTTACTCTATTTTTTCTTAGTCAGCAAGTTTTCTGACCAGATAAATATATATTTTTAAAAATACCTGAAAACAAGTAAGTGTTCAGGCCCTAAACGTCTTGAAACTGACAGTGGAGATAGACAGGAGACGAGGGAGCCCCCCCCCCTAAACCAAGGCAGGGATTCTGCAGTTGCACACGTGTCCGTCCCTTTAATGCCACCGGGGCAGACCGACTGAAGTCGTGTTAAACTTTTAAACTAAGGTTCCCAAAAAAAGGTGTTTTAACTTTGTTTTATTTGATTTTATTGGAGGATGGATGTCTCACTTTGACAGCTGTTTTGTGTGAGAGAGACTAAGGGAGCGTGTGTGTGTGTGTGTGTGTGTGTGTGTGTGTGTGTGTGTGTGTGTGTGTGTGTGTGTGTGTGTGTGTGCTTTGTGAGGTGAGGTCAAAGGGGTCAGACTCAGGGAACGCATGCATTTACAAACGCTGATGGCAGCAGGGTTCACCTGCACCTTCACTGACCTCCATCCATCTGTTTACATTCACTGATTCCAGCGTCCCAGAATAAAGAAACTCTGCACACACACACACACACACGCACGCACGCACGCACGCACGCGCGCACGCACGCACGCACGCACGCACGCACGCACGCACGCACGCACGCACACACACACACACGCACACACACACACACACACACAAAGCGAGGGATCTTACTCGTAACCTGGGCTTTCACATTTCTTTGAAGCCGTTTCACAACATGACCTGCTCTAGGGAGAGATGCTAAAAAGAGAAAAGCAGAGATACGAGCAGGAAATACACAGATGCTTCTTGAACTCTTGGTTATGCCTTTCGGTTGTGGTCTGTTTTGATTTTGCCTTTTGGTTTCAAACTAATGCTTTACCCAGCATTTCGGTTAGCTTACTTCCTGTTTTATTTTGAAATGGTTTTCCTTGTTCCATTGCCGCTAGCTCTGGCTGCCTTACACCTGGTCTCAGTTGTTGATGACAAGATCACCTGTTGTTCAGCTGTGAATACTTTCCTCAGTGTATTTGAAAGCCTGGTCTTCTTCCCCCTTCGTCAAATCCTCATCATTGTTTTTTACAATCTCTGTCCTATTTTCTGCATTCAGCTTCTGCAGGTTTCGGGGGTTTCTGGTTTGCAGATTCCTCGCTACTGCATCGTCTCTGATTTTGGTTTTATTCCATAAAAAAAAGCTTATTTCCTATCCTCCCACTTTCCTCCTGTAACTTAGGACTTAGGACAGTGCTTCACATAAACTGAGAAACAGGGAAGTTGTGATATATTTCAGTCGTGCATCTCATCCTAAAATATGTCTGGTATTGGAAATGGAACTGAAATAAGAGAAGTTAAAAGACGAGAAGGATAACCAATGCCAAAATAATGAGGGGAAAAAACCAGGACTGAAACAAAATAAACAATGATTAAATGAGGTCTGTAGTTGACCATGTAAGGAGTTAAGAGAAGCTGATTATATGTGGCCTTGTTGCGGTCTCAAAGCAGCACTTGGAGCTGATTTAATAGAGCATTCAGAAATAGCTCAGTGTAATTTCACAGTGGTTCTCTTAATTGAGAGGATTTGAAAGATAATGATGATTAGATCTGAGTGTAATTTGACAGATGTTGAATTGTCTAAATACTGATCATATTGAAAGCAGAGTGTAGCAAATATGAAGTAGGGCCCAACATGGGGATTTTGGTACAAAACACTGGCTCCTGAACAGAGATACTTCTGATTAATGTTCAGGTCTTCTCCTGAAAGCCACGGGAGCATGAAGCCGCCTTGAAGGGGGTGACAGGGGGAGCGTGGCACTGATAAGGTAGCTAATACCCAGGTTTTTAAAAGGTCAAAAGGTCCGTCTGCTGGGTGGTTGGGATGTTACGTTTATGGAGCGTAGAGGAGGGATTTGAGGACTCGGAGGGGAGCTGGTGGGAGGAGGGGCTGCGGGAAATTCGGCAAAGTCTAGAAAAAAATGTAAAGCTGCAGAAGGAAAATGAAAATGTTCTTGTCAGTGTCCCTTTGCAAGAGGAAATCCAGAGGGATCTCTGATCTGCCCTGGCACCCGGACAGTCTAATACACACACACACACACACACACACACACACACACACACACACACACACACACACACTTGCTACCGCTAAATCAGCCTGTTGATTGAGCCGGCTGCTAATTTTAGCCGCGGGCCCCCAGCTCCCTAACAAGCTGCCCTTTAGCATGTCCGGGGCCAATTGGGAACAGGCGGAAAAGAAGGTGATTAATAACTGTCATGTCTGTCACGACAGAGTCCCGCACGAGAGGGGAGGCTCCGCGGGCCGACGCTGGGGGGGAAATGGAGTTACACGCACCGACAGCTGTTGTTGTTGTTGTTGTCTGGAGACAACAGCTGGAATGTGTGCACGTCGCTGCATTTGTTGTTGTTCTGTGCAGACAACAGGATTAAGCAGTTTGCTGTTCATGCAACATGCAGATAAAATGATAGGAGTTTATTGAGTTAGCTGCTCAAATGAAACCTCAGAGGCTGTGGCAGCAGAGAGAAACCGCAAATTACTTAATTTATGAACAATCTTTGCTGTATTTTGTATATATAAAGGTATATGTTGTTATGTTTCTCACTTTATACTATTAATCCATGACAATGGTACCCATGTCACACGAGATGAAAGATTTATGATAACAGCACAGATAGACAGTTAAATCCAACACTCTACCCTCGGTGAGTAAAGTGCCATCCTGTATTATCATAAATACAAAGTATCTCTAAATTGTGAATGCTGTGATTGTTTTTGATTTTGATGTCAAAACCAAATTCATGTGAACACTTTATAAAGCCCCCAATGACATCTCAGTTGCCAAACTCATATTTGTAATTGCAGTGTGTAGCCTATCTAACACTTTTTCAGGAGCTTGTTAAGAAAACCTCCACGCAGGTAAGAAACACTCCCTTTTCTTGACCAGATGATGAATTGTATCAGACTTCACTTTCCAACTGCCCACTTTTAGCTCTTGACTCCATTATTTGTGTCCTTTTCTTATTTTTCTTCTTCTGCTGGAGATTGTCTGCACTGATATATAGTTGTACATTAATGGGTGTGTTAATGTGAGCTAAATCTCATAGTGAAATAATCATCAACCTGCAGTCAAGGTCCTTAACTTTGAAGAGTCTTCACTAACAAAGCAGTACAAGAAATTGTAACTCATTTTAACATTTAACTTTCTTTACTCTACATCCCTTTCTTCTCTCATCCTATCATTTCATCATTTCTCACTGTTTGCCAGATAAAAATGAATGCATGCCTCTCCCTCTATTTGTCCTCCGGCTTTTCTTCCCCTCCACCCGCTGTGAGAAATCCGAACGTTTGCCAGACTGACCACTAGAGGGCGTCAGGTCAGAGCTCCGCAGAACTGCCCTCACCTGTGGAGCTGATGCCTGGGAAATATTGTGTTATTTTTGACAAACTTTGCCTAACTCTGTTCTCTCTGTCCAAAGTTTTTTGTTTGTTTTGTTTTTTTTTTAAATAAATGAAATCAATGCAATACTCTTCCATACTGTTATTTGTAGTATTTCATTTAAAAATAAAACTATGACAGTTTTAGAAAGTCAAGGTGAGTCTGCTTTCTGTTTTTTCATACCATGTCGTACTGGAGAAGTATAATAAATATTTTGTCCACTTAATTTGAATAATTGTAAATTATACATGACAAACCTTTGGAATAGTGTAGAGAAATTTACAACTTAAGAAAAAATATATATTTATGCTTCTCTTCCCTTTTTCAAAATGCAGTCCTTCTCAAGCGCAATTTTCTGGTTAGAGCTGCTGGCATTTTGTCACCTTCTTTTTCCCAAATGTCTTTAAAGTCTTTAAATTGAGGTATATTTTTTGTTTGGGCAGGGATCAGGTGTATGTAAGATAATAGATGTCTTAGACTACCTGATGGACACCTGCCCTCTGCAACGGGAAGATCTGCTGAACCCAGTTAAAAGGTCACATTTACATTCAACTAAAGAAACTCAAAAATGCACCGTCCGGAGATGAACACTGTGAGGAGATGGTTGCAGATATGATTGTGATTCATTGCTTGAAGAGTTGCAGCGTCATCTTTTCTCCCTGCATTTTAAGTATATGTTGTTTATTTTTAAAAACAACATTTCTGATCAGTTTTATTTAGTTTGAGAGCAGGTGTGAATGGAAAAGTTGGAATTTCACATGACGTTTCACAGTTTTTTGCGTCACACTTTGAGTAAATACCTCCCATCAGTCATGCACTCTTTCTGTTTCACACACACACACACACACACACACACACACACACACACACACACACACACACACACACACACACACACCTTACTCTCATTATATTTCATCTTTTCTGTTTAATCTTAATTAGCAGTCATCATTAGAGATGTTTGTACGTCTCTGTCAGCAACAGTCACTTAGTTACAGTTGACCATGATCCTTGGATGATGACCCTGTTTCTACCTGTTCCTTTCTTATTATTTGTTTGTTCTTTCTTAAACTGCACACCTGTAAACGTGTGATGGCAGTCACATGGTAGTGCACAATGTGAGTTTAGCGAGGACGTGGGTGTGTGTATCTGTGTCCATCTGTGTGGGTGACCTCAGTGTATCCACCTCCGGCGCTGCAGACCGTGTTCCCCCTCATGAGTGGGAGTCTCAAGGCGTTTGATGTGGCTGACAGTCGCCTCCTCTTTCCCTCCGACCTCAGATCAGTGACCAGGGCCTGTGTGGGTGTGCCCGGTTGGGATGACCGCAGTGGCGACAGTCAGCTGCCAAACCCAGCGGTCTGGTTCGTTTCAGTCATGTGACCTGGGTCACATGACCCAGAGAGGGGAGCCAATGGTGCTGCTGCCCTCGTCTCTTCATGTGATGGGAAAACATTCCAACATGGCCCCGGACAACTTCAGAAACATCTGCAACCTCCGCCACTGGTGAGAATCTGCCCCCCCCTGCAGCTTCAAAACGGAACCTTGTGATGATAGAGCCGATGGCGAGGGATTAAAAGGCCTGCGCCTCCTGAGTTATCTGCTGGCGTTTTATTCTGAAATGCATTTTGAAAGGTTGTGAGTGAGCGTTAGGTCTTTCCTCGTTACATCAAGCTGGCACAACCTGGACCTAACTGTGGAGGTGCAGGGGTTTTTCCAGTATCTTAAAGCAAATCTGTGTGTGTGTGTGTGTGTGTGTGTGTGTGTGTGTGTGTGTGTGTGTGTGTGTGTGTGTGTGTGTGTGTGTGTGTGTGTGTGTGTGTGTGTGTGTGTGTGTGTGTGTCTTGTGCCGGAGTGCACTCCGTAGCCTTTGACATATTGTTAATTTGAAGAATGTTTGAAGTATGATGCAACATCAGCTGCTCTCACTTAGCTTTGAGCCGTTTCTCTGAAAAGCCCCCCTCCTTCTCAAATTACCAGGGAGACAGCCCAAGTACCACACTGTGTGTCAGATGTGGAAGAGTTGCTAATGCAGCTCAAACCGAATCACTTGACATTTTTCAAAAGCATTCATTTAAACTCTAATAATAACAATTTCGGAGCATTCCAAATGTGGAATAGATAAGATCCATATCTGTTTTGGAAATTTGTGCTCGGTTATTGAGACACAGTCTCCAGTTAGGGACTGTTTTGAATCATATGCAACTCTGTGCATGGCGTCTTTGTTGTGATGTGGACGTTAGCGTGTAAGTAGGTGGAAAGAAATAGTGTTTTCCCAATATTCTAAAATCAGTGGATGGAAGGATGTGGTGGAGATCATCTTGTTTCCACTGAGTTTAAATTGTTTCTGTTCTTTATAACCTGAAGGAAAGCATTTCACTAAATGTCTTCATCCTCTTGTCATGACGTAATACGAACAGGGTTTGTTTTTTTTCTGTTTGCAACCAAAGCCTTACATGTCCCATTGTTAAGGTAACACTGTGACAAAGCCAATATTCAGCGGTGGTTAAAAAGCGAAAGGCGTTAGTTTATACTTCAGCCTTGACATTACCCCTGACTCATGGAAGACATCACTTCCTGACTCACACTCTCTTCCTTCCACATGTTGCCTCATTCATTCTCCTCGTTTTCCTCATTACATGAGCTTATTTGTTCATTTACCTTTTGGGTTGGCCTCAATCAGGCCCCATCCTCTCAGCAGTTCCTGTTAGTGCTCTGCCAGCCCGTCAGCATAAGAGTCAGGCTTTGCTACCTGGCTTTCAATTGGAGCTTACATTAGCAACAGGATTACTGCTGATGCTGGAGTGTGATAAACAAGAGAGGACAGGATTTACGGCGCCTAACCTGGCTGCAGCTGCACGGAGGTGCAGCCAGAAGACAGGTAGAACAGGCGGGAAACACCAAGTCATTGTACGCTGACGGCAGAAAATTTACATAGTATTCCACACTGTTTGACATCCCTTGCAAATGCATCAGGTCTGTTTGTGCGGACGTGATGCAATAACACAAAGCACCTATGTCACTAACCTGGGTGTTTATAATACTGATAAGCAGTTAGTGTAAATACAAAATGTTTCGTTCCATCCTTTTCCCTCCTTTTGCAGTAGACCGTATCAATTATTACATGTACATAAGCTGGACATTTAATATAAGGTAAGTAATTTTAAGAAAATGTGTCCATTAATAACTATTACAACTATAGTTTAAACATAATGAGAAAAAAAATTGACAATGTATATTTAATTTGTGACAATTCTTATTTAAAAATGTCAGAATCCATATTGCATTTAAAAAGAAATAGATATTGAATTTAGAACCACAATTTAAACAACTGGTGGATGTGTCCTATTTTGTTTGATTGATGACACAGAGATATTCAAATATATAAAAAGGTCATACCAAAACAATAACTCACTTGTCCATCATCAGGTTCAAGTATTTGTGAGAAGCTACAGTGGCTCTTAAAAAGAGGAGAAAAATGAAAGGCTCTCTAAGGAGCCAGTGGTTGCTTTCTGCTGTTTTTTTAATGGTATTATATGAACACAATTAAAATATGTAAGTCTAGATTACAATGAAATTAATTACAAATGGACTACAATAAATCAGACCTAATCACAATACAACAGCATTTAAAGTGGACTAAATTAGTGTTTATTTAGACTTATAATGAACTTTCTCTGTAAAGTGCCCCGAGATTAATTTTGTTGTGAAAAAAAGAAGTGAATTGAACTGAAAGAAGAAATGAATTGAACTGAATATGTGTCTATGTCCATATAGCACGACTGAAGACCTCATTTTAATGTAACATCAGCTATCTTTTATTTCATGTTTTAAATATGCAGCTATGAATCAGTACGTTCTTTAAAATGTCACAACTTGGAACTTCAACATTCAAAAAGCACAGATATAATAAAATATCAAATAACTAAATGTTTACAAACTGTGTTCATGTATTTTGATGGATTAGGATTTTCAAGCCGTTTCTGTTGTGGTTTCTAATGTCAAACTAGAAGGTTTGGGTGTCAAACCATAAATCAGCAACATTTGAAACCAATAGGAAACCAGGAAAAATAAATGCTTTGAAATGAAATGAGACAAACGACTGCATGGGAAAGGACGTACTGTAAAATAAGCTGTCAGGAATGACAATGACAGTGTCACCAACTCTGCCTCCTTTTTTCCTTTTTCCACCTTTTAAAACAAGTAAACTCTCATGGGCAGACTGGAAGTTTATGTTTTGTGACTGTTTTTTTTTTTTTTTTTTATTCGAAGCAGGTATCTCAAAAAGTAAATAATCAGCTGAATCCTGCAATTGTGAAAAAAAATAATAAGAGACATATATGTTTATTTTTGTCTAAAAATACCAGGACAAAAATGGCATATTCGTTGTGTACAATTAATTGTGGCTCCTCGCCACATTACTACTGTCCACAATTAGCATATTAGCATGGTTGACAGTTAAAAACAGTTAAACACAATGGTTATTTATCCCAAGTTCCTTTCTCAAGCCGATCAAACTCTGTTCGACAGTTATAATTTGAACTGGCATCATCCTCAACCTCTTGCCTACATGAAGTAACCTCAGGGTCCTGCCCCTGTCCTTCAACTCTCAGCACAGGCAAAGGCCCTGGAGCTGCTAGCCTCTGGGTCAGCTTGGATAAAAGCTCTCCATCGTAGGAAAAGGAAACGGCACATGTTGAGTTTGTTTTACATGGAGCTTAATGGATTCCCGCTTATGCACACATGTGTGAACGGCTGCTTCCCTTCGCTGTCGGCCCTGTGGCGCGTGCACGCGTGACTGCGCACAGGCACCGTGCCTGGGGACAGGATGGGCACCCATACATACGCTGCCATTGCAGGGGCTCAGGAGGTGCGACGTGGGGGTTGCCGGGCGGCTGAGGCGGGCACAGTGGGCACAATGGCAGGATGTGGAGTATTGTTGCGGTTCATGCAGCAGTGAGGTGAGGGTTGCCAGGGTGTGAATGTCATGGTTTGACACATGTGACAAGGCTGATGACTGATGGTAGTAAAAGCTGCACTGGTGCACGTGGAAATACACTCAAACCATGAAACTGCTTGTTATCATTGACATAATAAGGCCAGGAATGGAACTAGGAAGTATTGAGAAATAATACTAATATTAAGCCAATTCAATAAAGGTTTTGTGGTAATTTTGTGCAAAGCAACCTGAAACTCTGCACCGAATCTTTACCTGAAATCGGCCTGGAGACCAGTCAACTGTCTTTACCTGCCACACATAACTGAATAGGGTGACATCAATGGGAATGTAAGTTGGAGCAGGTTAGAAGGTGGAATGTGTCACAGCCAATCAGGCCTCTCCGTCTCAGGCTGACAGCCAATCAGGTCATGGCACCTCAGCTTCCCGAGAGATGGCTGAACTCTATGCAGATGACATTTCTGAAGAGATCGTGAACTTTTCACTCCAGGAGATCTCTGCCTCCTTTTGTCTCTTTGCATAAACTGATATTTTTCTGTCTCTGACAAGTATGTCTCTCTCATAAGAGTATTTTGCCTTGTGCCAAAGAAATATTTCCTTTCTCACCGCCCCGATTTCTCTCTTTCGCATTCTTTCTCTTTGTCCAGCTAACCCCCCCCCACCATCCCCCCAAGCCCCTGTCCCAGTTCAGTGATGGGAAAAGAATTTCTGTGTCGGTGAGTGCTGTTTGGTTAAACAGGTCATATAACACAGCCATGGCGCGCTCACATGTGCCTGAGTGTTAAGGCAGAAACAGCTATTTACATTAAAGACCCCAAAGCAGGCGGTGCTCTCAGCCTCTCAGGCCGCCATGGTTACATTAAGTGAAATTGAATCAGCCTTGATATTCCACGTACCCTGTCTCTGTTCCAACACTCTGATCCTTTATAGTGTTTCCACTCTGTACATGGTATATCCTCATCATGAACTTAGACATTGTTAAAGTACCTTCGTCACTACGGCATCATTTTCCAATCTTTTTTTTCCTCAGAACACCTTTTGAATTATACCGCATACTGTATGTGAATATATATATATATATATATATATATACAGCATATATACAGTATATATATATATATATATATATATATATATACATATATATATATATATATATATATATATATATATATATATATATATTATATATATGTCCACTGATGTGTACGCCAGGTCTTAGGAGGTTAAATATTTATATACACATATTACAGTAACTGAGTGACGCTAACGATATTATTTCTAACGCCATTTTGTTTTGCTTAACTTTCCAATCTGTTTTTTTTTATTATTACTGTTAATGTAATCAGACCCCCCAAAATATTTAGCTTTCTTGTCACTACTTTAAAAAAAATTATATATATGCTTATACAAAACATTTAATTGCAAAAATCATGTTGATTTAGTTTTTTCTTCTAGCAGTATGGAGTATTTACTAAAGAACAATAAGAAGGAAGAAAAGTGCATATCTTTGACAGGTGATATTTAAACCTATAACCAACTAGAAGCTGTGCATGGTTATATCTGTGAACCAAAAATCTGACTACATTTACATATAATATCTCACTTAAACTTCTTTGTCTCATACGGTTCCCAGTAACTACCTAACTCCAGGAATCAGCAAACATCACTTAATTTGTCTTTGAGGAATAATGGGATTTTGAATCAAATTTAATTGAAGTATGACAAAATGCAAATGTTGAGTTTCTTCCCTTTTTGAAACGACAACTTTGCTTAACATATATATATATATAAAGTTACAGGCTTAAAGCTCCATTGTGCATCCACATTGTCGAGGAGGTCTCTAAAAGTTGACTTCCAAGTAAATAAATCTTCATTACTATTTATGTTTCCATAGCAATGTGTCGTGCACTTGATTGTACACATTTTGCAGATGTCAGTTCTGAAAATAAAAAAAAACAGTGGGTTATCAATGTAATAATGAGCCTTTGAAAGCAAAACAACACCAGAGGAGGGACCTGAGACCGTTTGCTTAGTTGAAGTGTGGCGTGTCTAAATTAATGCCAATTATAAGTTCTTTAAGGAGTATGGAAGAAGTCTCTGAGGTATATGTAAGAGTTGTACATAAAAGCCAACAGACATGTGTATAGATATAAGTAGTCACAAACAACGGATTTCAACAAATAATGAGAAGCCACTTAAAGAACAGACTGCTGGTTATGATGAAACACCCAAGATCAAGAACAGCAACAATAAGTTTATTGTGAGAACAGTATCTGTTTGCATTGTGAGCCTTAAATTCATACATCACATTACATATTTCGTACAGTGAAACTTTCATAAAAGGCATGAACTGCTTTGATGAGCACAGCAAAAAAAAAACATGATTGCCCATTTGAAGCCATTGCAAATAACGCACTAAAGAGTACAGTGGCAGTGTTGTCGCCTCGCGACTGAAAGGCCTCTTTGCTCAGCAGGGGACTGGAGATGTCGGGAGCAAGCAGCCACACCATGGCTTGGAACTAAATAAACTACGGTAAGTCTAATACCACTGAGGACTGTTTACTCCTTGCATTAACATGCATCCTGAGAAATCTGATCCCCAGTGGCCAACCTTTAGCAACGGTCATAACTGGCATTAAATTGTGCACCCAAATGTATCTTAAGTGAAGAAATCTGGCTTTCGTGCCCTATATGCAAAAAACATACGATGCATTTCCAATTGCAAACATTACATTGCTATTTGTAAACAGCAAAGGCAGCAGATAACTAATTAGATAAATAACTACACATAACTTGCAGAAGAATAAAAAACATAGTCAAATAATCCAGAAATAACAAGATGATGAGACTCTGCCTCAAACTTTTTTTCTTCAAAACTTTATCAGCAAAAATATGTGATACAAATCAGGTATCGGTGTATATAATAAAAAGAAAGGTCCGTCACAAACAGACAGAATGTGTCAGCGAATCCATCCTGGCGTGCATTCAGACCTTGAATTAAGACACATTTTAATGCCAGGTCCAAACGGAGTCCATGAAAGCTGATCATTCCAGTAGACACCCATTGAAAGAGAAACCACCAGCCTAGTTTCTCTCTGGAGGATAAAGGAAATAAATTGTTTTTTCAAGTTATTATAATGTTATTAGCTTCATCCATTTGAAAATAAATCCAAAGCTGTTAAAGATCAAAGATGGGCATGTTTTGAGATATGGGCGCTTCATGGAGATATCTTATCTGCCAGTAGTATAAGTAAACACATTTTAATCTGTAAGTAGTAGGGTAATGAGAAGCTGATCAAAAAGTTGAGGTTCTTTGCCTATTTAATTATGGTAAATGGCTGTTATTTTTGGACACGTCCAAGCTAGATGTTCCTCCCTGTTTCACTTCTTGCTTTGCATATTTTAGCTGCACTGGCTTAACTAAAACCACAAATCTCATTTTGTCATTTTGCTTGAATTATGAGCTTCACTTTTTGTTTGCAAAATTGCACCGATCTCTTATCCAGATAACTGTCCTTGTCCTTCTGGAGCTCTTCTCATAATTTCAGTCTCATTATAATATGGTCTCTCTATGTTTACACCACCCATCACTTCTGTCATTTAGCAGTTCAGGCAGCTATTGGCTTTGGCTGCTGCTGAAGGAGTTTAACCACAGCGAAACATCGCGCATCAACATAGACACACATGCACAACAAAACACACTATCACGAACGGGGCTAAGATTTACTTTAGAGCACACATACGTGGCCTCTGGACTTACCATGACTAATGCCAAACCTCTTGGCAGGCACAGGCTGAGGTCAAAGGTCATCTCTGTAACAATAAACAAGGGAGCATGTGATTGGCTTCATGGTGATTCAAAGTATCACTGTAGCCTCCTTTGATTGGTCTAAACTCAGTCTAGCACCTCTGAAATCCTTTAGTGCATGACTTTTAGAGAAAATATGGACAGAGGAAACAATGCTTATTGTGTATATATATATATATATATATATATTAGGGGTGTAACGATACACTAATCTCACGATACGGTACGATACACGATATTGAGGTCACGATAACGATACGATACGATATTATAGCAGTATTTTTTTAACAACCTTGCATGAGGAACATATGACTGGAAAAAAAATTGTATTTTATTTGAAAGACACAAAATACAAAACAATGCTGTGCGTTTGCCTATTGTTCCAGTTTGTAATGCTTTATAACTGTTTAAGTTTTAAACAGAAAGCCAGGCCAACCATTTTCCACAAACTGAACTAAAATGTCAGGTTTGCATTATGCTTCTTCAGTTTCATACAAGTAAAACTATTTGGTCACAAACTGAATAGTTTCTCTCATGTATGATTTGACTTTTTTTCTTTTCCAGAAATTTAACAACTAAAATTAAATAAATAAATAAAAGTAAATAAATACATACAATCTTACATCATGAAAAAGATTGATTCATGCTCACCTTATAAGTGTAAGAGGAGATTTATTTTTGTTAAGAAGGTTATTTTGATAATTCAGGGTTCATTATTTTATAAATATATTCTTTATATTCTGATGTAAATCAGGGACTATAATGACACTAGTCAGTTTATCTGTAGTGATTAGTCTGTTTTAGATTGGGCGGAGTGATACAGCACTAGGTGTTGTGTTGATGTTCTAAAGTCCTACGCTTTTGAGCGGACATTAAAGTACACTCCAACTCGGAAGAAGTTTTCCCGTGTTTATCCTACTCATGACCCGAAAAAGGTTTAATTTAATAAGGTAAGGCTTAACTCTACACCAGACTTAAAAGTTCAGAGCTCAAAACCCTGCTAGAGTCCCGTGATCGGGACCGCAAAAAGGTACTACTTTCTTCTGAAGATTTTGGTCCGCGGGTCGAGGCGCGGTCGCCACGCGCGGTCAGCTGCGCGTTTCTAGTCAAAACAATGGATTAATATTAATAACCCAATATCGCGATACACCTTGTCACCTCCACGACACGTTTCGTGGCGTTTTTGTATCGCGAAATTTCGTGGCACAATATATTGTTACACCCCTAATATATATATATATATATATATATATATATATATATATATATATATATATATACATATATGTACACACACACACACACACACACACACACACACACACACACACTTTCCATATTTCTATTTAAAACCGTTAATGGAACACTTTCATTATTGTCTGAGCCCTTGTTATTTTTCCAACATTATTTAGATTTGTCCCCTGATGCGACCTGAGTCCCGACTTTGACCCTGTGTATATCAAATCCTTTCCTTTTCAACCTGATGGCGGCTCTGCCTCCAGCTTGCTCAAAAAGACAGGTATAGTGTTTCGCACTGAGCTTTACACTGTGTTTGACCCCGGCGCATAGAAAACATATTAGATAATGGGCTCGGGCCGGCCAGTGGGGCCAAGTCACAGCGTTTGATCGGGAAATCCTGCATGTGGCCAAACTGGATGGAAATCTGATTAGTAACCTTGGTGACAAAGTGATAGGATCCATGAGGCTTTGCTTCAATCAGATGCGACAGGCTACGTTTTCGTTTACGGTCACGGCGCAGCAGGATCAACCCAGCCTGTAGGGCCGGAGTTAAAACATTAGATAAAGTGCCGGAAAGAGTAATTGAATGCATTAGTTGAAGGTGCGCTGACAACCTGCACTGCTTACCTCATTTAATTGTTCCAAGTGCCCTAGGTGCCATGAACTACTTCAGGTTTTAAGCATCCTGGATGATAAGATATCTAGGCTCCAAGAATCAAACAGTTTCAGAAGGGCTCTGAGATGTTTGTGTGCATTTTGAGATTTTGGGAAGAGCAGGACCGAGGCAGTGCAGCGGCCAGGAAAATCAGCAATGAGAAGCATGAAAGTAGATTCCAGTAGTCAGGAATTTCGAAGCATAACAAACATGTCAGACCTATTTAGCAGGCAACGGCAGGTCACAAGCCAGAGCTGTGAGGTGTATATTGTTTCTGATTAAGCTTTTCTACACTCATGTTGCTCATGTTGCTGCACTTTCTAACAATTTACTTTACATCACAAGAGGTTCAAATATTTTGCTTTGCCATCAACTCAAAAATAAATCAGTCTTGTGGAAGAAATGAAGCAGAGAGCTGATTAGCACCACTGTTCTCCGATCGAATAGGTGAGCTATCTCTACCCGGTATGCCAGCATTTACAGACAAAATTACAGCTCTACTCTTTACTTTTTTCTAAATTTATGTTCTATGAAAGGTGACCAGTTATTATTTTTCTTTTACTGTGTGTATTGATCGACCACAGGTTCCTGTCACTATCTGTAAACACTGCAGATAAATCACATCCTAAAGTTCCGAATGCGTTTCTTTCCTCTACGGTCATGGATATTGATATCAAATGGGAACATTTCACACCAAAACACCTCATCTGCTCTCCCTGTGAGTCTCCCCTGGGGTTATCAAGCAAAAGGGATGGATTGAGTGACCATAAAAAGCTAGCACGTTGATAATTTCCCAGACATCTGCAAAAAATGTAACCTTTCCGACGCTCTCATGATGTCAGAGGGCTGTTGTGTTCAGCGGGGGATTGGGCTAAAACGCTTGTGACAGAGCCAAGGTAAACCGTTCCAAATGGAGTGCGGCGCGGTAAAAGGGACACCATCGCAACAAAAGGAGTTAGATATGGATCGTTGGGTCTGCGCACCAGCCCAGCTTGAGCCAATTATTGGTGTCATCTTGATCCAATTTAATCAATCTGAGAGGAGAGTCAGAGAAGGGAGGTGGGGTGGTGGACGGGTGCAAACGTTGGTCAAATATCCTGAGCTGGCTGAGGAGCTGTCACCCCCACTCCACCAAACAACCACCCACTCAAACCTCACTACCTGGATCATCACTTCTCCTGATTATCAAAGTTGTTGCTAAATTGTTGTGTTTTTTTTGTTGTTGTTATTTCTGTTTGCAGGAACCCAGAGTCAACAATCACCTTATATACATCGTATTAGAGACTTCACTGTGAGGAGACAAGTACGACACAAAATATGAGGAAAGATTTCATAATATTCTAATCTTAAGTAAACGTGTCTTCGCCAGATTTTTATTTTTTTGTTCTCCGTGTGTGTGTGTGTGTGTGTGTGTGTGTGTGTGTGTGTGTGTGTGTGTGTCACAATCATCTGCTTATATCCTTTCTTCCTCTGAAAATGTAACACGAGATCCAGCTCCCTGAAGGCAATGAAGTCAATACACTAAGCTCGGCTTAGCGGGGCTTAGTGTACGGATTTCAACTCTGCTTTTTTTGTTTTCTAAAGTGGTCCACTGTTATTTTATTCTGATCAAGATTTTATTCACCACATTTGAGAACATGAGGGGTGGGCATGAGGGATCTACATGTATACGTACAACTGAAGACCATGAACTTGCAAAGTTAAGAATAAAAAATAAATAACCACAATACAAACAAGGAACAGCTCTTTTACCACATTTCCATGCCGCTCTTAACCAATTCACTAATTTTGGCACTTTACCTGTGTTTAGGTGAAAAAATAAATAAACAGATAAAATGCAAATAAATTGAAAGAAAAACAAGAACCAGGATTCATGTTCTGCTCTTTAGTTGTAGTTCATTGCACTGAGAAATCATCGACTCTGGGGACGTTTTTGTAAAAATCTGGTCAAATATAAACTCTTGTTTTTCTTTGCTGTCATTTTCCAAGATCATTTTGAGCTTTGAGGGGATAATAATAACACTTGGACTACCAGGAGGTGTATCATGAGGAATACAGTCATGTGCAAAAGTTTCTTCATCCAATTTCTTTTCTTTTTTCTTTTTTGTTGTCAAAAAAGCCACAAAAAAAAATAAGGGTCTTAGTAAAAGGGAAACTAAAACCTCAGGTGATCAAAAAAATACAACTTATTTCCCTGTGCCATATTTATTTAACTTACATAAATACATTGCTTGTAGAGCCAATTCAGCTCAATTTGATTCAATTCAGTTCTAAAACACTTTATTAATCCTAAATCAGAAATGAATGATTTGATCCGCCATAAACCACATTAATTTGTTGGTACCTGTAAAGTTTCCATTACACTTTTTCGCAAAAGCAAATTGAAACTCTGAATTTGCAATAAATGGGTAGCGCTGCAGGGGGTCGTTGTTTTTCCAATAACTCTGTATCTTGTCCTGTGAGACTCTCGAGAAAAGAAAATCCTCAATATTGAAGAAGAGGAAGAGGGACAAAAACATCTTTAGTCTTTGACAAATTATTATGATTGCTGCCACCGCTGTTAGAAAATAGTCAGCTGGTGAAGGCAGCGGATGATTCAAATGATTATTCAGAGGCAAAGCCCTGATGTCATGCAGAAATGCATTACATATTGTTGGAACAGTGTTATAGCACAACTACATTGTATTAATGGGGCCAAAAACGTATGGAAACTAGATTTTGAGGACTCTAGATTGACCAGCTATGGCAAATCCAGAGCTGCCAGATACGTAGTATGTGCAAAAGTTATTTCCATAAACGTTTGCTATAAACTGAGCTGTTACCATTACAGGAATCCTCTTGTGATATTTGCGTTTTTCACAAATCTACGCGTAATGGAAACACCAATTATGACTTTATCGGTTTCACAAATCATTGGACAGACATTTTGACCAATTTTACATTTTTATTGCTTTGGTTCATTTAAGTTTTGGGTATTCACTTCATACACACTCTCATAAGGTCTCGTTTCATTTGCAAATACTGCTATGGGACTTTGATCATTCAAAATAACTTTATTTTATTCGTCATACATTCTGGATATAGGTTTGCTGGTGTGTTTCAGATCATTGTCCCGTTCCTGATCAGATTCGATCATGCTATAACTATTGAATTAGCCTCACATTTGTCTCTGGGATAGTTTGGTATACGGGAAAGTGAACGTTCAGAAATCCCAGATCATGATCCATCCACCGCCATGCCTCCAGTCATGCCTCCATGTTCTTCTTTGACAGTACAGGTTTTCTGCTGGCAACCCTTCCAAACAAACTTTGTTCAGTCTTCTTACAGTGGTTTTGTCTTGTTGTTTCACATTTAACATGTTAAAGGTAGTTTAGGGATTTATGGTACTTTCTGGGCAACACGTGGTCTGATCAGGGTAAATTTGTTGGGACGTCCACTACCAGGAGGACCGACATATGTCTTGAATCTGTCTCACCATTTAACACTGAATACCAAATTGCTTGGAAATTGTTTTTATATCCTGTTGCAGATTGATATGTACCATCAGTTGTTTATCAGACAAACATTTCCTGTCTTTCCTTATTAGCACTCTAATAATATATACTTGATTCAAAGCTTTTGAAATTTTTATTCTCACCTTCTTTGCATGTGGAAAACATACAGCGGTGTGAAATACTATTCCTTCTCCTCTGTGCTGCCTGCATAGGAACAACATGATAACATAATAATAACATACATCCAACAATATAAGAACACACAAACAAAACAAAAAAAATTAAATACAAAACTCCTAGTGCAAAGTATGGTTGATAAAGATTTAAAGACATTAAAATGTAAACTGCTAGTACAAAATATAATATCAATATTTCTGAAACTTAAATCACTGGTGCAAAAAATATGGATATGTAAATATACATAATGGTACTGAAACATAAACTACTGGTGCAAAAAGCAATACTACAAATAAAAAATGCTGAATGTAAGAAAAGGAGGCTTACATATGAGAGAGAGAGAGAGAGAGAGAGAGAGAGAGAGAGAGAGAGAGAGAGAGAGAGAGAGAGAGAAACAGAAACAGAAACAGAATCTAACAGGATTGAATAATATTGAATGCTATTTTGCATTTTGCATAGAGAGTTTCAGCATATAGCAGCAGCGCATAACTGCAGGTCATCCAACAGACTGTCAGTCTGTGTTCTTTACATCTCCTTTGCATCCAGTCACGACATCTATTCAGTACACCGGTGTTTCTACAAAGAACAAAATTATGACTCTACATATCGGTTTTTCTCGCGAATGAAAGCATCAGATAAAACATCTTTCACCTTCCCTGGTGTCAGGGTCATTTGCCTAACTTATAGAAAACGTGACTAAATGCGGCTTTCAGTTCCTTTTTTCTGTGGCGCCGCGGCTCCTGGAGGAGAACAGAACATTGTCCACCGATAAAACCTTCCGCGTGCACTTACAGGTGCACTGACCAGCAGAGTGCAACAACTCTCCCATAATCAGCATTTTGATCAGAGGTCTGTTGAAATACTTAGGCCCACAGAACTGTCTATTTTTTGTCTGAAGCCAGGTCACACTTCCAATTACTCTAAAATGTTGTGATGACATGTTCTCTGCTTTTTTCCTGATGATGTGCATAAATATCATTTCATTTAATGGTACGCGGCAGGGGAAGTGGAGTCACGTTTAACAGCAGTCTAGATTACTGACACGAGCAAAGCAAAACCTAAACAGGAAAACATTGCTCTCACTTCATTTTTTCTTTCTGTTCTATTACAGATTTTATAATGTTTTAAATCAAGATGCTTTGGACTGCTCTACGTCCCGTAATCCTTTTACTAACGTGCAACATCTGCAGCTGGTTTATGTATCACTTCAACCATCAATCAGGTCTTTTAACAGTTGTTGCAGTAATTTATTTCATCTTCTTCCAGTCCTGTGATGTTGTGGCAACCCTGGAAGCTGCTGTGTGCATCCGCAGGATGGGAGCCAATTATTTGGAGCCCACTCCTGTTTTCCAAATTAAAAATGGCCTCCTTCCACTGTTGACCTTGGATCATTTTTCCATTTCTTATTATTATTAGGTTATTAACACAAACCCCTGAAAGTATCTTTTTAAAGTCTAAAACAAATTTGATTAGGCCTCTTTACTCGCACCGGTGCAGACATACCTATCACTGTCTAACTCCTGTCTGCTCCCTATTACCTTCGACACTGAAGTCAGCGAGAGGCTGGACCTGAAAGCCTATATCCCCCTGCACACTGGACAAGGCAGAGGGGGGTGCTGGGTTTGCAGCACATTACCGCTTTATTGAATTAATTATGATAAGGATCATAACTTTAAACGCGGGGTGAGGCGTGGGGCGTTCTTCGGCAGGGATTGCTCGGAGCAATTCTCCCCTCAATGACGGTAGATGGGTTATTGGATCTGTCAGGCCTGAACTCTTTGGCATGGTAACCAAGTCCATAAGGTGAGCTGAGGTTGGGCACAGTTCGCCACGTTGATCCGTGTACGCCTGCAAATACCGGGAAATTTGTACTACATACTGAACAAATAACATGAGCAGAGAGGTAGACTGAAGTGACTGGTGAGGTTGTTCTCCTGACGCTTTAGTCCAAAGGCCCAGATGGTCATGTGAGGTTATGCCGAGGTCTTCTTCCATACAGAGCTCCGGTAGATGCAATGAACCATATCCCATATCATTATATCAAGATGCTATCTGGATTTTACCACATATTCTCTTTTTTCCTTTTATTTATGTTGACTCTTCTGGGAGGAAAATAACGTTAACATCCAATAACTGTTCAACTGTATACCAGTTAAAGAGCTCTTTTTACCCACTGTGGTTGACGTGGGCTTAAAATGGGGTAAAAGACAGGGTTAGGCTCAGTGCTGGCATGCTGTCATGTCAAGTCAAGAGGTTAAGAATTACTAACAATTCAAGGATGTGTGTGAGTGTGTGTCAATGTGCACACTCTGACCTCCCATCCAGAAAACTTCAAGGAATTCTGGACCCACAGCGAGTCGTGCTTATTTCAGCCATGAGCACCCGCCACCGAGGCTTTTGTCAGGGATATTTTTGTTTGGGTTTGACAAATGGTTTGGAACTATATGGCTGGAAAATAAAAGAATAAAATAGTAATTACATTTTAGATGGGATTGAGATTGTCATTCAGATTCTGATCAGCTGCTATATCAATCAACAGGACTCCCCAAATTACCAGAGGTGGGTAGAGTAGCCAAAAACTGTACTCAAGTAAAAGTACTGTTACTTCAGAATAATATGACTCAAGTAGAAGCAAAAAGTAGCCATCCAAATAATTACTTGAGTAAAAGTAAAAAAGTACTTGGTGAAAAAACTACTCAAGTACTGAGTAACTGTTGAATAACGTCTGATTTATTTTTTTAACACAACCATTAAAACAGACAAAAGTACAAAATAATCATCTTCAGGCAAATTAAATCAATAAAATAATAAAAAAAATTAAAATTAATAAAAAATAAATAACTTAAATTAAAATAATCCTAAAGTAAATTCAAGTACTTTAATAAATAATAAAAGAATAACAGAATAAATAAATAAATTAAGCACAAGTAGAACAAAATTTCAAGCCTTTGTACTCTTCTTTTTTAATCAGGCAGAACTAGAACAAGCCCATGAACTCATAGAAACTCTGTGTGTGTTTGAGTCTGTGTAAATGTGACAAAACATGCAAAAACAAACATTTTTCCCAAAGAATCACCCAGTGATGTCATGAGATTGACGCGTACGCGGATAAAAGGGATAAAAGAAAAGTAACAGCTCAATGTAGCCTAATGTAACGGAGTAAGAGTAACAGTTTCTTCTTCACAAATCTACTCAAGTAAAAGTAAAAAGTATAGTGACTCAAAACTACTCCTAAAAGTACAACATTTCCCAAAACTTACTCAAGTAAATGTAATGGAGTAAATGTAACTCGTTACTACCCACCTCTGCAAATTACTGACGGTGCTGACTGCGTTTTTATTGCTCTGAACAATTATCAGTCAGGCAGCTCTCCTCTGGCCTTGTCCCCATTAACTTTTCCTCCATGTGAAGTGTAACTGCGTTGAGTGGACTCCTGTGTGTCAGCTGGCTCGGGTCTGTGTGGGTATGGTTGTGAGTTAAATACATGCAGCTGGACCCTAATTTTTTTTCTCTGCAACAGAGTGACTTTGAGGATCAGTAACCTGCAGCTGAATCAGTGTGCTGCCCCAAAAGCCTTTCAAATGAGCCATCCAACTATCTGGAGAATCTGTGGCAGTATTCTGGTTAAAAGCTGGACTTTTTGCTATCGTTGTCCAAAATGTACAATGAGCCACCCTTACACCGGTTTGCATCTCTCCAACGGTCTCTCCTTTTATTCTTATCTAAGACACCCCCGTGCTGTGACAGATCCATCCCCTCTCCACATCTTCTCCTCTGTAAATGTGTTTTTTGGCACGCAGATTCAAGCACCACTGATTTTACACACACCTATGTGCTCATGTGTCCAGAGACAAGAAGCAACAAGTCTGCTGATGGGGTATTTGGAGCAAACAGTGGGAAGATGAGATGCAGTCCCAGGCTTGAACAGCTGGCTCTTGTTTGGCCGACTCACACTCTTGAGGGGGGACAAAAACTAATTCCCAATCAAAATATAGCAGCATCAAAGAACCTCTAATAAGCTTGAAGCCTGAGAGTGAAGGCAGCTACTTTATGTGAAAATGCTGTCAGCAGATTTGCTGTTACTTTGCATTTTCTGAATTCTTGTTGAGTGTGGTGCAATGAAAACACAGAAAGTGTTATTTCTGGGTGCTTTGAATAGAAGATCTTTGAATTTTCTTTGGATAAGGTGGGCCACGAAGAAAAGAAGGGTGCTTTCAGGTACAGTGACACCTACAAATGAGTAGGTATTGACAGCAAGGGTCCAGAGATATTCATTGGATGGATTAGAAAAAACATATTTTTAATATAATTAAAAACCTATTAAATTATTAACATTGGCTACTGAAATTCAATGAATCAACTGGCCAGCTTCACAGTCAGCCACTGAGCTCCTATCCCATGACTAGCTCCACTTGAAACATTCTATTGATCCAATTGGTTGAAGGTTGATAATTATGGAGAAAGACGCTTTGTCCAGTCAAGTATTTACTTGAAAGTGCATTTCTTTTTCCTGAATAGAGACAAGTGAAATGAGATGTATTAGCTCCATCTTAAGAAATGGATGAGAAACTGCTGGTAGACAGACCAACTCATTTAATTTAGACAATCTTGTTTCATCTACTGTTTAGATGAATTTGTGGTCTTTGTAAGGCACTCCTCCATAAGGTGCTCACATTCTCGCAGTTAGGTGTGCCATTATTTTTACATAGTGTAGCAAGAAAGGCAGAACAATTCCACACCCAGATACAAAACCAGCAGTCCAGGAACAAGAATGCGATGAGTGTGATGAAATCAACGAATGCAACAAGTACAACTGGACATTGTCCGCCCCAGATGTGACGTATCCCGTGATGTAACCTCAGTGAAGCCAAAAAAACAATGGTCTTTGACTGTGCCAGTTGTCTAGCGATTAATTTCATGTTCTGCTTATCGACTCAGAAGCCCCCATATTTCTGAATCTCCCCAATTCATCATCATTAAGTTTAATGCAAGAGAGAAAAATGCATCGAAACAACAATGAAGGGGTTTCTGTCTGTTCTCTTCCACGTCCCATTGATGGTGTCGCACACAAAAAACGTCATCAGAACATTGTTAAAACATTTCTGACGTTATACATGGCTCTGCAAGCAAAGGATGTTCCTCTCCCCACTTTCTCCCTTTGTGTCTCCTCTGGGAGGAAAAGAGGGGTGTCTGGAGAG
The DNA here is from genome assembly GCF_033807715.1 of Cololabis saira. Classification (NCBI taxonomy): domain Eukaryota; kingdom Metazoa; phylum Chordata; class Actinopteri; order Beloniformes; family Belonidae; genus Cololabis; species Cololabis saira. The sequence continues at coordinate 16,885,209 of NC_084590.1, read as the reverse complement.
AGATGGTTACATGTACACAGAAATAATCCATAAAGAGAAACCAGTATGTAGGGGACTATAGACCTTTGTATATCCTCATCTGCTCCTCTTGACTGTGTGTAGTTATTGTCTTTCTGTTTTTTCTTATTTAATATTAATATTAACATTATTGTTTTATGGGATATACCATAATAAGCTTCTGCCATCTTAAATATTACCTGTTAACCTTTCATTAACCTCCTTTCCTGTCATTCGTGGGTCTTGTATAAAGCATCATCTGCGCAGCACTTCTGACACCATTCAAAGCAACATTTGAGGTTGTCGTAGCAAGACAAGCACAGGTGTAACTGATCAAATTAGAAACAGCGGCTCTCCAAATCTGCTAAACTAGTTAGCAGGGTCCTGCTATTATGTACTCGAGCTCACTGTATCTGTGCTTGATTTCATTTGGGATGGGAATTGGAGCAGTGCTAACAAAATTAGCGTCAACTGTGTTGTGACAGGTTAAAATACTCGACCTGGAAAGGGTCGCTGTGCTTGTGTACAGATGTCCAGTCAGTGCCGATGCCCGTGTTGTGAGGTTTTGTCAAATTTGAACATAATGGAATACTTTTGACCAAAAACCACCAGGAGCAAAGCTCGATGTCTGCAGGTTTTAACTGTAGTATTTAGTCGTAATTGACTGCTCAGTGTGACTGACTTTACCCAGAATCCTTGTTGTGGGACCGGAGAACATAGCTAGGGTTGCCACCTTTCAGAAATAGAAATAAGGGACGTCCTGATTTCAGCAGCGCAGGAGCCAAAAAAAAAAGCCCCAAAACTTCTAAACTGAATAAAAATGTGTTTATTTTATATGAAAAAACAAAATGCTTTGATTTAAAGTTTAAAGTGCTTTAATAGCATTGAACTTGCATGACTGTACAGACAGACAACCATACTAGCAACTGAAATATCCTCCTATGCTACGTATGTCCACATCAGCCCAGATGTAGAATATAGCTACAGGTGAAGAATATGGTGTAAAAGTTAACTTATTTAAATAATTCAACTAGAATATGGTGTAAAAGTTAACTTATTTCAATAATTCAACTAGAATATGGTGTAAAAGTTAATTTATTTCAATAATTCAACTAGAATATGGTGTAAAAGTTAATTTATTTCAATAATTCAACTAGAATATGGTGTAAAAGTTAATTTATTTCAATAATTCAACTAGAATATGGTGTAAAAGTTAATGAAAATACGGTACAAATCGTGTCCCGTATTAGTTCAATACGGGACGCAACATTTTTTTCTCAAATAAAGGACAATTCCGTATTTTACGGGACGGGTGGCAACCCTAAACATAGCAGCTGTTTACTGGTGTTATTTCATTCAAGAATAGCGTCCAGTTTTTGCTCAGATATCTTGACTATTTATCGTATTTTTTTGTATGTATTTGTTGAAAAAAAACATAATGTGGTCCTTATAACTGTGCTTATTCAAACCTCTCCTAAACTTGGTTCTTTCTCACTACACAGAATATTCACGTTACGCTGCACAATTCCGGGTTTTCAAGGCATGAAGTCCTGGTACTCCATGAAAATAGAAGCCATTCATCATCCATCCACTGCCCCTCTCTTTTCTCCATCTATGTGCTGGACACATGTTCTGTGGGACTCTCTCGGACCGAAAACCCCTCTGAACTTCGCAGAAAAGCCTCCTTCTTTCACACTCTGGATCTCAGTGGGTGAGTTATCTCTCCATCTTTGGCCTGACTAAACCTCTTCATTTTCTGGCCCGTTCTCTATCTTTACATCTCTGTGCCTCTCTTTCTCCTACATCTACATGTTTCTCTCCTCATCTATATTTTTTTCTTTAAATGTTATAACTTTCCCCTTTATGGATCTTCTGCCTTCTCTGGACGTGACCTCGTGAGATTACTCTTCCTGGACCAAATCCATCTTTAGACTCTGTACTACACGGATAATATTACTGGATCTACATTAGTATTGCACTTTGTAGATTTATGATACATTTGTGTGTGGATGTGTAGGTGTATATAGACTGTGTAGGTATATGAATGAAAGGTAATAGAGAGCCATACAAGGGAGGTGGGTGGGGGGTGGGATGGGAAGTGTTGTTTTTGTGTGTGTGAATAATCCTACTTGCATCTGACATGTTTGTGACCTGTTATTTTTAATAAGTGCCTTCTTAATTATTTGACTGAAGTCATTGTTATCCTGTCTGCATGTATATTGGATGTGTTTCCTTATCATGTTGAGAATTATTTTATTATGTCTTTTTCCTTCTTTCTTATTTTCTTGGAAGACTATGCTGGCATGTGTTCTCATATGTACATGCAATTTTTTATTTGTTTATTTATTTATTTCCTATTTTGTTGATTTATATTTGTTTTCTTTTGTTATTGCTTTTTCTTAAATTATAGAGCAGGTATTTTTGCACAAATTTGTATTACTTGATGCACAAACATGTTGTAATGAAGAAATAATGTTAATAAAAAAAATGTTTAAAAAATAAAAAAAAAAGTTATAACTTTCCCCTTTCTCTCCCAGCCAACATAGAAGTTTCAGCGGTGTTATAGGGGCTTTCCTGAGGTTGGAGTCGCTACGGAAGTTACATTTTGCCTAATCTGTCCCGTTTATCATGTTCTTTTGCATTTGTTTAACTTTTTTTTCTCCCTTTTTGTCTTACATGTGGGTTCACAACTGTACTATTTATATTTTTACCCACTTGTCACCTCATTATTTGTTGTGCCATGGTACAGTAAATGTTGCTGATAGAGATAGGAGACCCATCATTTGCTATGTGTTTATTTTGTTATCCTTCCCTCACTGTCTTTCACTTCATCTCTGAGAGTCGAGCTGGGCCCAGTCTTTATCTGGTAGCCAAGTTTACACACTGAAAGGAGAGAGAGGCTTCAGACAAACAGCTTTGCTATTCTTAATGTAAACACCAGCACCTAAACTAGACCAAATATTTACCTTCTGCCCCCGTTCATCCTTCTCGTCAGCTTGCTTTCACTTTGCCGTGCCACACGCCGGCAGATCCATATCGCCATTTGCTGTATCAATAATGTTGCTTCATTGCAACAAGCCGCATGTATTTTTGGTGGCGTTTTAGTGTGTGAATGTGTGAGTTTGTGAGGAACTGCCAGTGAATGTATTTAACTAAACTAAAGAAGAAAAATATGAATGGCTAACAGGCAGACACTCATGAATGCAAGTCTTGTTTTCATTTTTGCTTTCTCAAAATAATGACGCGGCCTCTCTCGCACACAGAGACACACCCACACACTTTTGCAGCTTACATACGTGGTTTTGTAATGGTCTTGACTACTATCACAAATACACATACACACACACACACAGCTCTTGATTGTTTGTTTTCATACTTGTTACAAAAACTTTGTTACAGTGCATGTCTACTCTCTCCCTGTGTCTCTCTCTCACACACACACACACACACACACACACTCCATGCACTGCTTTTAAAAGGCCTTACCCGGAAGGATATACGTCAGTTTAAATAGCCAATGCACAGATTTACACTTCAACACACTTGCAGATAAGCCGACTTTTTACAAGAGCTACTTATAGTTCTTCTACGCGAGAGTGTATGTGTGTGTGTTCGGCTCTCAATACTCATTGTGTTTGTGTGTTTGTGTTGGGGCGCTGCTTTTGTTTGCTCCTATCAGTCACCTCCTCGTTGTCTTCCTGTGCCATGTGCGTACTATGCGTCTGCGTCCGTAGGATTCGAGCGTGTCTGTCTACAGCTGGTTTCAGACATAAATCACAAGTCATGTCCAAATGTTGTGTTTGTTTATCGTCTAATGTCTTATAAGGAGGTCTGTTCATCCCAAAATAATCCTGGTGGGCAGTTTTGTTTAGCAAACGGTGATTTTTAGTTTTCTTTCTTTCTTTCTTTCTTTCTTTCTTTCTTTCTTTCTTTCTTTCTTTCTTTCTTTCTTTCTTTCTTTCTTTCTTTCTTTCTTTCTTTCTTTCTTTCGTTCTTTCTTTCTTTCTTTCTTTCTTTCTTGCTTTCTTTCTTTTTAGAGTCTTTTGGAAAGGTTGATTTCAATTTACTCAACAGACTTTCACAAAGACATGGACAACCTTGTTGGTATTCTTCCATTAAAAAAGGAAAAACCTACAATGGCTAGTGAAATAAACTTGAAAATTACTAAAATAATTTACTTGAACTGTGGTTTAAGAGAATCATGAAAAAAAATGACATTGGCAAATTAGTTGGTACGCTAAACTTTAGATAATCACTGCAATAAAGTGATCCAAGTAACTCTCGCTGAGACTTGTGCACCTGCAGACAGGTGCTTATGTCCGCTCCTCGGGAACAAACTTCTCCAGTTGTCTCAGGTTTGAAGGGTTTCTTCTCCAGACTCCATGTTCCAGCTTTTCCCACGGATCTTCTGCAGGATTTAGATCTGAGCTGATAGCCGTCCTTTTTAGTCCAATGTCTTGTTCTTTGCCCTTTTTTGGGTCATTATCCTCTTGGAGGACCCATGATCTGCGACTGAGACCAAGCTTTCTGACACTGGGTACCACATTTCACTCCAGAATATAGTCCTGAGTTTTCATGTACCTGCACAGACCCTGTACCAGACGCAACAAAGCAGCTCCAGAACATAACCGAGCGACCTTCATGCTTCACCGTAGATACAGTTTCATTTAATTTCAGTGCTTCATTTCTGAATTTGTGAACATTGAGCTAATGTGGCGTGCATTTTAATAAATCCCAGTCTGTTTTTTTGTGATTTGCTGTCAACAATGGAGTCATATTCAGTTGTCCACTTTGACTCCAACAGTGACAGATGCTGATGTACCTTGACCTTGACCTCCATCAACAAGGTTCTGGAAACGTTCCTCAGAGAGTTTGGTCCATGTTGACATGATAACATCACGAAGTTGCTCCAGATTTGTCGGCTGCACATCCATGATGTGAATCTCCCGTTCCACCACATCCCAAAGGAGCTCTATTGGACTGAGATCTGGGGACTGTGGAGGCCGTTTGAGTAGTGAACATGACAATGAGATGTTCAAGAAACCAGTCTGAGATGATTCTTTATGACAAAATGTGCCAGTAAAATATCCCCCAGACCATCACACCACCACCACCAGCCTGAACCGTTGATACAAGGCAGGATGGATCCATGCTTTCATGTTGTTGACGATAAATTCTGACCCTACCATCCGAATGTTGCAGCAGAAATCGAGACTCACCGGACCAGGCAACATTTTTCCATCTTCTGTTGTCCAGTTTTGGTGAGTCTGTGTGAATTGTAGCCTCAGTTTCCTGTTCTTGGCTGACAGGAGTGGCACCCAGTGTGGTATTCTGCTACTGAGGCCCATCCGCCTCAAGGTTCGACATGTTGTGCGTTCAGAGATGCTCTTCTGTATACGTCGGTTGTAACGAGTGGTTATTTGAGTATTTAGCATCAACAAGGCATTTGCACCCACAGAACTGCCGCTCACTGGATATTTTCTCTTTTTCGGACCATTCTCTGTAAACCCTAGAGTCACATAGAAACACCCATCAGGTGTAGACAAGTAAGGAGCCCTGAAGTGGATCCTCCCTCTGCAGTTGTACTTGGTGAGTTTGCACCATTTTTATGAGCATACACCGACGTTATGTGTATTTGGTCTGTGTGTGTCTCGTTGAAGAGCAGCTGAGAGTAACAGCCATTAAGTTGACAGGGTTAGTAGTGAGTGTCACTTCACACTTCAGCTCTGAGAAAAACTCTGCTCAGACATTCTGACACCTGCTGCTTCACACACACACACACACACACAACACACACACACACACACACACACACACACACACACACACACACACACACACACACACACACACACACACACACACACACACACACGCACACGCACGCATACACACACAGACACACACACACGCACACAACTTACAAAGATCTGCAGCAGCTACTATAACAAATAGTCCCAAAATGAGAGCTGAGCACAGAAAATTATACATCTTCCAGTTTTCTTGAAGATGATCTAAACTATTGAAAATGAACCCATTTATTGCATTTTGGATCTTACATCACAACACAGAAAAACCCCTTTAGTTTATCAGTAACTTTAAGCTGTTTTGAGTCAGAAGGAAGTGAAGTTTGATTCTTTGAACCTGATTGAAATGTAGAGATAGAGAAGCCTGGGCTAAAACGGAAACACCGCTACAAGTTTATCTCAGCTGGTTACACTCGCTTTCTCTCCCCTGATCACGTGCTCACTGTGCTGATGGCTCCGTTACATGACAGGTCAACCATGAGAAACTGCAATTTGCAAACTGTACCCATGCCGTTAACCTTTTAAAGACAGATATATAAAACAATTATACAAAAAAAGCCTATTCTTGATTTGTTTATTATATAATAAAATAAAAATACCCCAAACCTGTCTTTTACGGTTTCCCAATGATAATTTAGATCACATAAAAATCTACATGGGAATAGCGGAAAAGCAAAGAGATGCAATGGTTTAAGAGCAGACTTGTCTACTAGTGGTGGGAATCTTTAACTATCTCGTGATTTTTGGGGCTGCGATTTGATTCCAAATCGATTTGCTATTCAAAACAGTTTGATTCATAATGACTTCTGCTTTGATCTATGGGTATACTTCAGTCTGCTTTGCATGAGAGAATGACAGTGTCTTTCTCTCATTTATTAGATTTTAAACATTCATCCAGAGTAAGATTTGAATTGTTGCAACTGTTGCATATTGTTTAAGTAACAACGACAAAAATGTTTTTTTATGAAAAACTTTGACATAGCTCTGATGCTGGAAGATTTCTTCATCCATTGTTTTAGTGTCTTCTTTGTTTAGATGCTTTCCACGCATGGGTATGTTCCAGAACCGGCTGCATGGTGATATCTGGGCATCGACATCCCAGGTAGTTACAAAAAGGAAGCAGATAGGAAACGGATTTGTTTTATTTTTTTAAATCAATTTTGATTCCGAATCATAGTAAATGAGAATTGTGATTCTTATGTGAATCGATTTGTTAGCACACCCCTACTGTCCACACAGCCCAACGTTGTAAAGAAGATGGATTCAGTTCTCTTAAGGTTATACAGGTTAAACAAGAAGTGAATAAAGAACATTAGTGCTGCTAACGGTGGTTCTACAAGCTGTTATGAACAACATGCTGTACTTGCTTTCTCAAGTACTGGTTCTGCAGCTTGTGTTTTGTTGTTTTTTTTTAACATTTTTTTATTTGATTTTTTGTTAAATATATATATGGTATCGTATTGTATGTATATTTTTCATGTGGGATTTAGTTCCTTGATTTTCAGATGTGGTTGGGACCAGCTGATGATCTTCATCTAGGCGGCATACCTTGTTCTTCATTTGACTGTTTACTGTTGGAGGCAGTTATTTTGGATACACACTCACTTTTATCATGAAAAGAGGATCACGACTCATCCAAACCATCATAAACAGAAAAACAGAAAAAACCTTACTATACCATAATATTTTACTAATATTATTATCATTTTAGGTTTTATGTATTTATTTATTTGCACAGAATTTGTCTTAACTGCAGAATATCTTTTAATGTGATGTTTTGTTTTATGGTTTTTTTATATATATATATATATATATATATATATATATATATATATATATATATATATATATATATATATATATATATATATATATATATATATATATATATATATTATATACACACCCCTTGTTTACACTGACCATACTTATTAAACACTTACTAAAATGAAACTAAGCAAAAGCCACAGCATCAACATCAACATCATCAAAAAGTTTCCAGATTAATGAGCAAATATCTTTTACTTCATTTTCTGTGAAACTGCACAAAGACATCTATGAGAACATGTTTTCACAGGCTTTCCTCAGTAGCCGTCACTGTCTGATAGAGAGCACAACACACTGGATTCTTTCTCAAATACCGAATAAATCCATATCTCTTACATCAGCCTCTCTTTAGATATTTTACACAGATTAAAGATGCAGATGAAGATTCAATCCAAGTGGAATACAAAGATAATGAAAGAGAGAATGATGCTGCTTTTCCTAATTATATAAAGATAATTTCGAAGCATTGTTTTGTTTTCTTCTCTTTGTTCTATATTTGTGTGGCATATATGAAGGATTTGGGTTTTTGGCAGCTAGCCCCCCCCCCCCTCCCCCTCTCCTCCTCCCCACCTCCATGCCACTACCTCCTTCCACCCAACCCGCCCTGCAGCCTCTCACGAATACCAGCATGGACAGGCTTGTCCTGTCACTGAACCCCGTCCCACCTCCCTAGTGACACACATACACAAGGACAAAAACACACAATTACATGCACCCGCCCTTATCGCCACCATCTTTGTGCAGAAGACTCTGCTTCCTGCTGCGCTCAGACACATATACCGGCCATGCACTTGCAAGCCATACAGTACATGCACACCTTCCACGGCACAGAACCTTCCCATGAACAAGCAGCTTCACAGCATCGGCCTTATCACGTTCGTTCAGATTCAATCACACATTACTCACACACACTCACACACAAACCTCTGACAGAGGCACACACTCACTTGCTCTGTGGTATTCGATGGGGGCGGCGTTTTATGTGTGGGTCCTGTCTTAGATTTGGAGGAAGATGCCTATCTGGACCCTACAGGAAGAGTAAAGCAGACGACTGATGGGGAGAGAGAAAATGAGATAGAAGAACAGTGAGGGGGGGGGGCGTTAGGGGGTGGCAGAGAAGTGTTTTATCTTCCGCTTTCCAAATTTACCTGCTTATCAAGTTGACGTTGTGGCAGTGGCAAACAGAAAACAACACTGAGACCCATAATCTTACAGTTGTATTTGCTGGTGTTGCTGCCCGGCCAACAGAAAGACATTTTTAAACACTCAAATCTGTTTAGGTTATTTTTTTTTTCTTCTTTTTTTTAAGTCCTCCCAGGGTAAAACAGTCTCTGTTTATCAAGTGCAGTTGTACTGCAACGATAACACAGACTAGCGCTTTCACCTCTCACCTCTGGATAGGGTTTCTTCAGTAATCAGATGCCAAAACAATGTGTCTTGCCCCATCTTTGGGTCTGTTCTCTCCTAGAAAACAAAAGCCTCCGTCATATTTGAAACAAACTTAAGAAATCACACATGCTTAACATGTCGCGCGTTGGCAGAGCGTTATCGTTCTGCTGCGGTACAGGTTATGCAGAAGCTCAGTGATTGAGCAATGTCGTTATGGACATGGAACATTTCTGAAACGGGGCTAAAAGGTCACTAGGATGGAGGCTGTTTCTGCCAACTAGTGTTCACGCTGAAACATGGCACAAAAGTTCCACAGAAATGTTTTAAAAGAATGATACTTTCTTTTCAAAATGGCAGCTTCATTATCTTAGCTTTGCAGAAAGAAAAAGTGGGAAAAGGAAGATTTTCTTTTCATGTTAAAAATGCGTTTAACATCAAAACCCAATGCTTTTTAATATTTGAGGGCCACATTCTTATTAATGTGGCCCATGTTCAAAAGTCGCTCAAGAGATCATTTAATTCAAAAATGTAGTCAAGAAAGCTCTTAATGTTCTTTTGCACTTCATATTCTGTGTTGCCATTTGTTCAGCTTAATACTCATATTTTCATGATCATGTGTACAGTAATTTTTTTAAATCTTTTTTTTATTATTTATTTTTTTATTTTTTTATTTTCATTCATGTTCTACATGCAATTTTTATGATTTATTTTTATTTTTATGATTTTATATCCTCATAAGGATTTTGTTAAATGTTATTAGGTGGGGGCTCCTCATAAGCCTACTGGCTTGCTCGCTCCTCCCTGCACAGTTTCTTTTAACTGAACTTACTTGTGTAATGTTCTTTTTTTTATGTTATGTGCTTAATAAACTAAACTAAACTAAAACTAAACTAAATTAAAAGAGTTAGACTGTAAGATGAATACGTCACGTATATCTCTAGCACAGATAATCAAAGCTGAGAGGGTAAAAGGCTGTTACATCACAGTTAGAAGGTGACGGCATCCACTCAAGCTCTTCAGATGTGCATTGAAGTTTATACAATTACGTGACTTAGACCCACTATGAGAAGAAAAAAGTAACTTAATTTGATGTGTTTTCAAAAGCATCATTTATGAGTTACCTCTGAGACATGTATAACGTAAAGAAGTGATATATTTTTAAAAGAAATGCTAGCATTGGTGTGGTTTGCAAATAAGTCAACATGAATTGTGACCCACTCACACACAAACACACACACTACAATTAGCAGTGGCTTTGCCTGGGGGCAGCTAGTCCTGGTAATAAGTGATTGTTGATGTTTTCCAAATTTTCCTAATAGAAAGAACAAACATGGCCTAACCTTTTAATTGAGTGATGACATGACAATGATGGAGAGATTGTTACCCTTGGTGTGGAGCCAAAGAGGAGTGTTCCCTGTTCCTGTCTTTAACTTGACTCCTTCGCCCCTCTGCTTCCATTTACCTAGTTCCTGTTTGTGCTGATTAGTGTTGGTCACAACAGCAGGATGACTCGGCAGCGTTTGTTGTTTTACTTATTCTCCAGTGTGAACAGTTGGTTCCCGCTGTGTCACCATCACCACCGGGCTCCTAGAGGGGGAGTGCATCACCTCACCCTCCTCGGCTCTTCTCTGCTCCCTTATGAAAGCAATAATCATATCTTCCTATCTTTAGCTTATACTTTGCATGATAAATATTTAACATTTTTAAAAAGTCCCATGTTCACTGTATTGCAGCCACTTCTTTTATCCCTGTCTGATATCTTTATTCTTCCCAAAACGACAATTTATAGTTATTAATGTTCGTTTTTGTTAACGTTTTGGTGGAAACATCAGTGTGTGTAATTACTTTGCTCTAATACACAGCTCTTTCACATTATAACTGTGTATGTTAATAGTTGGTTTGCTAAAATTGCTTTGATATGCTCGGTAAACCACAGCAGAGGAAGACCAAGATCTGCAACCAGTGCCGAGAAAAGGCTGAAAATGATTTTAAAGTTGACCACCGGGCACTTTTTTTTCCCCTTTTTCTGTCAGACTGACTGGGAACACAGAGTCAATAAGAAACATGCAGCGTCTCAACTCCCTTGACAAAGAGGAATGCTTTGGTAACGCAGCTGATCTGAGACTTGCTAATCACACAAGAATGGAGGAGGCAGCGCTAACTTTGTTCTCCAGCTCTGCCAGAGGGAATCACCAAACCCGTGGCAGATCTCACAGCTGAGGAACCACGCTCGTGCTCGCTCAGACAAAAACCTGGTTTTCACTTGGTATCTTATGGCACTTTTCCACTAGTACCTACTCGGCTCGACTCAACTCGGCCAAGTTTCTTTTCCATAACAATTCAGCACCTGGAGCAGAAGTAGGCGGGTTGTAGTGAAGCTGCTGTGACGCATTTGATTGTGTGATCTAAACGAAGAAGACAACACTAAAGATGTAAAACATGGAGGAGATGATAGATGTGCTGCTGGGTCTGTGACTAGGGTTGCCACCTTTCAGAAATAGAAATAAGGGACGCCCTGATTTCAGCAGCGCAGGAGCCAAAAAAAAAGCCCCAAAACTTCTAAACTGAATAAAAATGTGTTTATTTTATATGAAAAAACAAAATGCTTTGATTTAAAGTTTAAAGTGCTTTAATAGCATTGAACTTGCATGACTGTACAGACAGCCAACCATATAGCAACTGAACTAGCCTCCTATGCTACGTCCATATCAGCCCAGATGTAATATAGCCTACAGGTGAAGAATATGGTGTAAAAGTTAACTTATTTCAATAATTCAACTAGAATATGGTGTAAAAGTTAATTTATTTCAATAATTCAACTAGAATATGGTGTAAAAGTTAATTTATTTCAATAATTCAACTAGAATATGGTGTAAAAGTTCATTTATTTCAATAATTCAACTAGAATATAGTGTAAAAGTTAACTTATTTCAATAATTCAACTAGAATATGGTGTAAAAGTTAATTTATTTCAATAATTCAACTAGAATATGGTGTAAAAGTTAATTTATTTCAATAATTCAACTAGAATATGGTGTAAAAGTTAATTTATTTCAATAATTCAACTAGAATATAGTGTAAAAGTTAACTTATTTCAATAATTCAACTAGAATATGGTGTAAAAGTTAATTTATTTCAATAATTCAACTAGAATATGGTGTAAAAGTTAATTTAATTCAATAATTCAACTAGAATATGGTGTAAAAGTTAATTTATTTCAATAATTCAACTAGAATATGGTGTAAAAGTTAATGAAAATACGGTACAAATCGTGTCCCGTATTAGTTCAATACGGGATGCAACATTTTGTTCTCAAATAAAGGACAATTCCGTATTTTACGGGACGGGTGGCAACCCTATCTGTGACTTGTGTTCGACATCAAGTAAAAAAAATCAGAGTGAGAGAAATTTCAAGCTTTTTAAATTTGTTTAGCTTGTCTCGGCACTGCTGAAAAGTCAGCTGGAGCCGTGAGCAGCTATGGACTGACAGAGCTCCTGGTAGATCTTGTCGTTCCTTATCGCCCGTCTAGATCCCTTTTTAATTTTCTCCTCAGCCACCAGGTTTATGAACATCTGCACCTCAGAGTTGGATCATGAAACAGACCTTTGCGCTGCCATTGCCTGTTTGATAAAATGAACAAGAAGCCGCCGTCAGAGTTGCTCTTTCGCTGATGTCACATCCTGACTCAGATGTCTGACTCCAACCCCCCGACCAATCGGTGGCCTGTAGTGTGATGACGTCAGATACAGCCGACTCAGCTGCTTAGAACCTCGGCAGAATTGGTACAGAAAAAGTATCTACTCGGCACGTTAGACCCTTAAGGCCTGATATTGGTTTGGGTGTGTAAAAACGTGTGCAAACTTGACAGCACCCGCAAACCAAAGTGCAAGCTGATCTACTAACAGCGTGCAAAGAGGACTGCGCCTCTCAAATGCGCAAAATAGCACACGTTGTTCATTTAGTACTTTTGCCCTGATGAATAATCAATATGGGGCGTACCCGCCAGAAATCGCTAAATACTGGGAGAGGAAGATGCAAATTGGTCCATTTACCACGCGCAATGAGATTTACCAAGCCTGAAAGTTATTGCGGGGATTGTGATTGCGTCTGTATTTAATAAGTTCGAAAGGAAGGTGCTAATCTCCACATGCAAAAGGAGAAATATTTTATTTGAATGTTAAATCGAGTATTATTCAGCAAAAGGTTGCCACAGGAGGCACATTCATTTTTTTATTTGTGATAATAAATAAATCACGTGTTTTCATGGAGAAAAAAGTGTTTCTTATTGTGCGCCTGTTCTGCAGTTGTCATACCCCGGTGTTGTGCAGTATTCAGCACCCCTGCCGTGAAAAGCACCCCCTCGTCTGACAAAAATGATATTCTCATTCCGTGTCATGTTCTGTTAAGCGTCCAGTTTTGTGTTAATGATTCATGTTTAAATGCACTCATGGATTCCACAATAGTCATACTTTCCCACAATCACAGTCACAGATTATAGATGTCATTAATTAATAGCCTGCTTACTGTGTTGTCTTCCATAATATTTGGGTGCTGTTTGCACCTGTTATGAATTGCGCACGCAATCTTAGTTGATCACCCACAAAACACACAACAACAGCACGCGCAAACTTTTTCAGTGCACACGCAATTTAGTACTCTTTATTTAGGATCTTAGTAAATCGGGCCCTTAGTGGGAAAGCACCAAACCGAGGCGAGGCGAGTCGAGCCGGGCTGAGTAGGTACTAGTGGAAAAGTGCCATTAGACCCATCACAAACTTGACATAACTGAAACACCTCTACAGTCAAACTATGAGCACGATAAGTTTAAATCAAGCCAAGGAGCAAGTATTTGTAGGTCCTGCACTTCTGCAGCTGGTACTGTAATGGTAGTACCAACTGAGACTGGTACTAAAAAGTTCCACCTATCTGTATTAAAGATTTGGTTTTTAAACCACTGAATATAAAGTGAATTCAGACAACAGCAGTTAGAGGATGAAACTAATGCTAATTATGTGATTTAAATAAGTGACTATTCACAGCTCTGATGCCAACAGTTTTCTTCTGGGAATAAACACAGTAAGCTGCTTGTTTCTGATCTTCTCTTCTCCTCCTTTCTCATGTTCTCACACTTTTTTTGTCTTTTTTGTCTTTCTTTCTACTTGGCTGCTGGGTTTGGAGAAAACGCCCCCCCCCCCCCTGCCAACGTCACTTTAGTGCCTCAGTGGGTTCCAGCTCTTGGTTCTCCCGATATTCTTTGAGGCAGCTCTTGTTGCTTCTGGCACCATTGATGGAAAATGTGAAAATATGCACGCCATTTGTGAACGTTGCTCTACGACAGCAGACAGACGTGCCCCCACTCTTCTCTGCCTCTGGTGTTGCCCCCAACACATCTATAACACACACTCTTAAGTGCAGTATCCATCTGAGCGTGGGGAAGGTCCGGGCCACCTGGGGAGCCAATAGCAGGTCAGCGTTGTGTGGCCAGGGGAGGGCCGCCGGTCTATTAGAGAGCCGCAGAGGAATTCTGTGTGAAACGGAGACAGTCTAACTGACAGAGACACCACACAGCTGCACTGCTGTCGTGCTGCTGACAAGCTGCGCTCACTGCCTTGTTAAGCCCTGTTGTCTGCATCTGCATGTTCACGTTCCATTATTATCAATCCAAGACTTCTTTCTCTAATTCAGTACACTTACGTCGGTGGTCACTGAGTACGGCGAAGGAAACAACTGCTATGCTTTTGGGCCAAGATAAAAAAATAAAGAGTGAATCAAAAGGGCATAAATACATAATTTCCTGGGAATGACATAATTTGCATCACTCTCAACGCACCCCACTTACGTTGAGTAGCAGAACATCTGGGGACCTGGAATAGAGGGAGGCATTGTACGCGGGATGTAAGTGTCTCACACGCACCTCGTATTTGCCTTGGCCTCAAAGGTGCAGACACAGACCGAGCAAGAAGAGGATGGGAGTGAAGAAACATGCCCTGCAGTGTTTAGATAGTAAACTGTGCATGTGCCCAAGAAAGACTGTGTGAACGTGCGTATTTGTGCATGTGTGTATGTGTGTGGCCGATTGTGAAAGTTGGGATCTTGCAGATTCTCTTTCCAGCGACTAAATGATTTTCATTCTTTCAGCGTGTGAATTGAGACAAGACATTATCGCATGTGCTTCGGAGGCATTTCTCCTCGCTGCAGAAATGCCTCAGAGGAGCTTCTCTGCACCCAGAGGTTAGTTCTCACTTCATTAGATAGGTTTCGCTCGTTTCACCGCCCCTCTGTGACACAGCATCGATTGTTGTATCTGTTATTCTTTGCTTTGAATCACGGATAACTCCCTCCTCACATCTCCAGTGACACATGTTTCACAGGTGTGCTTTCTGTGATGCAGCGGTGGCTTGATTGGCAGGTGGTAGAAAGGAGAGGAAGTGAGCCTGACAGCATTTTCATGTGGTGTTAACTTCTGACTGAAAGGCAGGGAGAGTCAGGTAGCCCTCACTTGATCTGATTGTCTTCAGCTCCTCTAACCCACAGCTTCAATTAGGGCTGTTCGATTAATCGATTTTAAATCGGAATCGCGATTATGTAATTAGAACGATGTTAAAACGTGAAAATCGTAAAATCGATTTTTCACTTTTTCACACGGAGGGGGCGTTGTAACATGCCACCGGGCATCCCTCAAGCCAGATGCGGTAGACCGGCTCGTGTTCCTTGCAAAAAACTTGCAAATGTGAATAGCAAATGTAATGACTGACATTACACACCTCTACCTCCTTCATGGGTTGCATTATTATTTAGCATGCAAAGACCCAGTTTAGTTTAATTAGAAAATGTCTTGTTTTATTTAATTGGAAATATAACTTACTGTATGTAGCAAGTGCTGATTTTCCGGTTTTTTTTTTTTCAGAGATAAAACTTTATATTTTATTATATTTTTTAAAACTTTTTTTCAACTTATTTTACAGAGTTTTGCACTTTATTCATTCATTTTTGGTTTAATAAGAGCAAAGTTTGCACTTAAAGCCCAATGGGGCAAATGTTCAATAAAAAAACAGCATATTTGAAATAATTTCTTTTCCTTTTGTCAATTCACAAAATAATCGTAATCGTAATCGAAAATCGGATTTTGAGAGAAAAAAATCGAGATTTCATTTTTGGGCAAAATCGAACAGCCCTAGTTCGATCCAACATTTGATTTCTTAAGTACAGTAAAATATATTTGATCAACTCTGCAGATAAAGAGAAAGAAACATCAGTTTGCCTCACTGGGCCGTGCCGTGATGGGACCCATGAGCAATGATGCTGTTTCTTTATATTTTTGTAGGTTTACATGTCAATTTCACAGTTTGACATGTCGACCTTTCAGTCGTTGCTCCGCGTCTTTGTTTCAGTCTCACTTTTTTGTCCCCCTAAACTCCAGCTCCGTCTTTTGTTGAGTACTATCTTGCATCTGGTCCCTTCTGTCTTCTCCTGTTTCTCTAGAGTGTTTCTGCTGATCCCTGACTTTCCCTCAAGTTCCCCAGGGCGTGTGTGTGTGTGTGTGTGTGTGTGTGTGTGTGTGTGTGTGTGTGTGTGTGTGTGTGTGTGTGTGTGTGTGTGTGTGTGTGTGTGTGTGTGTGTGTGTGTGTCTGTGTGACTGTGTGAAAAGCCAGGTGTCTGCTCTTTGGGCTGTGTCTGTCAGTGGTGTCGGGGGTTGAAGGGGAGGGGGGTGCAGCGGATGAGGTGAGCGAGTGTGTGTGAGAGTAGGAGCTGCTAGGGCACTGTGACCAGGAGCGTCTGGGAGAAATTCCCTGCATTCCCAGGGATCGGATTGGGATAAAAGCTCTGGAGCACTGCCTTGCACCTGGCTGGGAGAGGGAGACGGAGATATAGACACGACCCAAACCCTGACACACACATGAACAGAAGCACACAAGCACAGGCCTCGTCTCTGCACCAATTAACCTTCAATGAAAATCTATACCATCAAGTACAGAGGTCAAATAGCAAAACCACCAGCAGAACCACAGAAAAAGAACCCCCCCCCCCCCCCCCCCAACGGAATAAGATGAACATTCTGTCTCTTTATTTGGACAGACCTCTGTGACTCAGGAGAACACACAAAGATTTCTATGTAGGTGAAGGATGTTATGTCTTCGCAAATAAACGTCTTTACGTTCATTTATCCAGTTTACAACTGAGGGACACGCTGGAAACGACACAGAGCTCAGCATCCTGGCCAGAGGACACTTCAGTACTTACAGCTGCCAGGGTAGTAGCTTTCACGTTTTCAAAGGTTTTTATTTCGTTTTTCAGTTTGTTTGATTATTTCAGTTTATAGTTTTAGTCAGTTCAACAAGTGCATCGGTAGTTTTAAATTAAGTTGTAAATAATTGGTTAGTATTGGTTTAGTTTTAGTTTTTTGAGGTATTGATTTACAGATATTGATGTTAAAAGAAAGCTAAGATGAAAGAATCTGGTCAACATTGCCGTAAAGTACAAAAATCATGTATTCTTTCCTTTCAGGTGAATATAATTAGGGAGAAAAAAGCCAAAATGAAGCCAAGATAAAGCTAAAATAAAGCCAAAATAAAGCCAAAATAAAGCTAAAATAAAGCCAAAATAAAGCCAAAATAAAGCTAAAATAAAGCCAAAATAAAGCCAAAATAAAGCCAAAATAAAGCCGAAAATAAAGTCAAAATTAAGCCAAAATAAAGCCAAAATAAAGCCAAGATAAAGCTAAAATAAAGCCAAAATAAAGCCAAAATAAAGCTAAAATGAAGCCAAAATAAAGCCAATAATTATTAATAAGAATAACTGACGTGCTTAACATCAGAAAAACAAGGCCCAAAACAAAAATCAAAACAAAGTGCTTAACAACTTGCCCAAACAAACTTGCTTAAATGCAAGGCATCATTTCAGTTAGTTTTGCTTTGTTAATATTAGTTTTTATGTAGTTCAGTTAAAAGGATTATTTTTTCATTGTTAGCCTCAGCTTCAGTCTTAGTTTCCGTATAATATCTGTGAGGGCATCCAATAGAAAGTCCACCAGTTTCCCTCCTGAGCTGCACCCGTCTTCTCTCCTTCAGGTGCACAGATGTGACAGATGTGTATTTAAAAGCTGAGAGCAGCAGTGAAAGTGTGCTGTGTAGCGCTTTCTGGTCTCCTAGTCTCTTGACAGCCTGTCATCCGTCAACAGCAGCCACCAAGAACGCTGAGAAAACAACCAAAGACACGGAGAGGCTCGATGTGGCGAGCGACGGCTGTCAGAGGAGACAAAACTCAATGATTTACGTATTTCATTTGAAGTATCTCCACAATTTGATACTAAATGGGGAAGCAAGGGATCAAACCAGCGACCTTCCAACTGATGGGCAGCTGCTTTACTCAAAAAGCCACCACAAAAACCAAAGTGTTGCCAAGTCTGTATCAACCACGTTACATTTCTGTTTAATTATGCATTCAACTATAAACTGAACATGCTCTTATTAAAGAATATTATTGCTGTTATTGTATAAAAGCAGTACCGTGGGTGCTGTGGTGTTTTTGTGTACCTTCAATCAATGGTGGCCTGTCTGTGTCCGTCTTCACTCGCAGCGCTGCTCTCAGTTTCATCAAACTGCTGTCTTTGAATTTAACAGACGGATGAGAAAGTGCCAATACTTTTCTTTTTCAGCCGCTGGCCAAAACAACTGAAAAGATCTGTTGTGTAAAATGTCAGCCTACTTTAGAAAACATCACAGATAGAGACAATAGTTGTAGAGCTGTAGAGATGCTTTTTTTTTAACTGAAAAAAACCCACAAAGAACAGCATCTCCCAGCTCCTCATCTTCTTCTCACAACAGTCCTTCTAATCACGGCCTCTTCTTCCTTTTATCCAAATATAATTACTGCTACAAAACTCATTCGATATAACAGATGGTTTCGATTTCACCGCAAATTGAAGTGTCTCACAGAAAGAAAAATGAACAAAAACAAGATTTAATTTGATGTAATGTGAGTAAAATCACTGAGTTTCTCTCCTTTAAATGAACACTGGAGTCCACTCATGCAACTATTGAACATTTAAAGGGTATCTCCTCACAAAAGACTCCGCCTGAACTTACTTTTAAGTCCATCCGTCTCTTTGATGGAGGACAAGTAAGTGTTTACTTGTACTTCACTCCCATCATGTTCTTTTGTTTTTCCTCCCTTCCCTTCTGCCCATCTCTCCTCATCCTACTCTCTCTTCTATGTTTGTCTTCATGTCTGTGTGCATATGTGCAGGTGTGTTTTTGTATGCGCGTGTACGCCCGTGTGTGTGTGTGTGTGTGTGTGTTTGAGCCGCTGGAATGTGGCCTATACGGAAAGAGGGTGAAAAACCTTTCAGACATCAAAGAGCAGGTAGCTGACAGGGGAAATAGGGACCGATTATTGCAGTCGGATGACAATAGCGGCCGCCGAACACCTGGACCATATGGAAACGCAGTGACATGGAGAGAACCACGGACGCACATTCACTCGTGTGGTGCACTTGCTGCTCAACGCTTTCAGAGTCAAAGTCACGTCAGTTCTTCACATGTACCAGACATACAAACGTTCCTCATTCACCCGCGACGAAGGCAGTAAAAGTGCACAGGCTCAATTATTAAAATACTAAAGTTCAAAAATGTCCCGTTCATTCCCCCTCTGGAGCTCCAAACACCTACACATCCTCTTAAAAGCCTTCAAGCACTTAGCTTGGTTACACGTAGTTCCGAAACATTCTTGTGCTCCTTTCAGCCTCCATTCAATCCCCCCATACAGACCCCTCGCCCCCACCGCACCCCCGCCCGACTTCTGCACCCACAGGTGTTGGGCCTTTGTCCTTGGACATGTGTGAGCAACCCGGTGTTGTGACAAGCCCTCAGACCCTCAACCGCCTCCTCTCCTCTTCTCTCAGGTGCAGCAAGGTCGCAGGTGAGCTTGTCATGGGGGGGCGGGTTAAAGATTAGCTTCACACCTCAGAAGGGGAAGTATTTACACTGGGCTCAAGATGTTTGTTTGTTTGTTTGTTGACTGAAATGGTTGTTTGGTTTTTTTGGTTGTTGTTGTTTTTTTTTTGATTGCTCAGCATTTTGTTTTTGCAAATGTTGAACTGGTTTCAAACGTAGTTTTTTGAGCTTTTGTCAGAAAAATGGGTGCCATCCAGAATCCACAATAATCAAAACAACAACCAAGTAAATATTATGTGAAAGAATAATAATTTCCCCCTCATTAGTCTTCACACAGTTCTCCATGTTAGCAAAGGCAGAAATTCATATTTGGTTTTATTAATATTATCATTGTTGTTATTATTATTATATGCATAACTGTAATATAATGTAAAACAATAATAATTTGCAAAATCCTTAAAAAAAAATGAGATAAAATGCAGATTACAACCAAATCAAGTTTGGATATTGTAAATGCAAATTATCAATTATTTTCTTTGATTTGATTTGATTTTGATTTGTTTATTTGCACAACATAAAAAAAACGGTACAAAAGTTTAAATGAACATAAAAAGCATGAAAATATGTGCAGGTGAGAAAGGAAGCCCTAAATGGGCTTATTCAAAGTTCTCACCAAGAAAATACATTGTATTGAAATAATAGCAAGAACAAAAAACAAAAAAACAAAAAAAAACAGCGTTCCAAAAAGATGGATATAAACAGACAATTTCTCGGTGTGCACGTGCAGAAGTGAGTCCACATTAAGTGGAAGCACTTCTAGACGCTTGATCAATAAGGCTGGTCTTCAATCTCTGTTTAAAACTATTAATAGACAGTTCTTTGCCATGTGAACCCATCCATACTTACTACATTGTGCCATTTAAGACCCGCATCACAGCCTAACAACAATAATGCAACCAGGGGGCAGTTTGCTTAATTCAAACAGTTAAAAGGGGACTGCAATAATGATTCTCTCCAAAAGTGGCATCCATGACTAATGACTAAGCCATCGGCCCATTTCACACAGGCGTTACACCATATCAGCTCAAGAGAGCTAGCACTGTTTCCCTTTGGTCCCTCACACAGACCATAGAGACAGTGCTGGTGTGTGACCACGAGCAGCTGGCACTACAGAACCATCTGAGGGACAGGAGGGTTGTGTGGGAGGATCTTGAACTTGTTAATGGATGTGACAAACAATTCACTGAAATGTTAAAGACAATATACCTCAAAGAGAGATTGGAAGTGACGTGTAATTTACCCTCCTACAGCACATACTATCATTAAAGGAGCCAAGGAATCTGGAGGAAAATGGCAAGGACAAGGGCGAGGGCGAGGCCAAGGGCAAGGGCTTAAACCTAAGCTGGACTAATATGGTCTCCAATGCTGCATCAAGAACCTTCTTCTGACTCTAAACCATCCAACTGACTGTGTTTATGGTGCATTTGGAATGATAAAGGGGTCAAAAATGTGTTTTTCCTCATCATTTTGAGAGCTGCATTTGTGATGGGGAAAATATCATATTCATCTTACAAAAAAGTCCTGAAACTGCAAATGCAGGAACAGGAAATTTGAAAGCCCCTGAAAACTTTCCATGGACACTCCGGGCCTAAATGTCAAAACACAATATCATGAATGCACAAACCAGATTGTAAGTTTTAAGGGAGGTTAGAGAGGAAGCTATGGAGAGAATAAATTACAAAAAGAGTTTTGTTTTGATTTTTTTTCTTTGTTTTTCCTTTGTTTCTTCTCTTCCAGGTTCCTTTCAGGAGGACAGTCTGGGTTACATTATTCTCAAAGACGTTGATAGGCTTCAATGTCAGAGTTGTAATAAGCATCTTTTTATGAACAATAACTAAAAGTTAATACTTGATTTAAAATAGTGGGTCAAAGCCCAGTTTGCAGAGGATTTTATTTGGACTATACAAACTTTGTAGAAAGTATTTCTCCTCTGTGTGGATGAACAGGTGTTTTGTCTGATTAAACTCCAAGGACTTAGTAGGGAGGAGGAGAGAGATAACGCAGAGAATAGAAAGAATTTGGTTAATAATGACCTTCCCCAGCCTTTCTTGCTATCACTAAATGGTATTGTGGTCTGGGTTGGGATAAAGAGAGGCAAGATGTCACTGAGTTGTGGCCAATGAACACAAGGAAATATATACATCAATAGATTTGTGTCATGACATTGAAAATCTTTTTTTTTTTAAGAAAAGGGCAATCATGTAAAATACAGCATTGCAAAATTCATATGAATTGAAGGTTTACAGTCGCCATGGTTACTGAAAGGAGCGGTCCCATTAACAGAAGAGGGGAAAGGGGCTGGGTTGCAACCAGTCTTTCTTATCTCCCTGCACGCGAACAAGGAGGGGTCCAATCAGACTTACTCCTTACCCCCACTTCCTGTTTTTACTGCCAGGATGTCCCGTCACCTTGGCGACCCAGTGCCACACGCAGATTCTTAGCATCCCCATTCTTCAAAGGAGCCTGGATGTCAGGAAATAGGTTTAAAATTTCTGAGAGGGAATCAGTTCATTTACTAATGGGCTCATTAGACCGGTGGCCGGGAGCCAAGTCCACGAGGCTTTAGCGAGGCATGAGGGTCTTTACATTGTTTGAATCCTTGCTTTTTGAATATCCTTTAACTTGTTACTCACAGAACATCCCGACCACAAAACTGCTCCTTCAGATGTTCACAAGAATGTACTCTGCCAATTTATTTTGATAAATGTATATTTTATTAAAGATAAATACATGAATATGTTGTGTTCTAAAGCAATGAACCCTTTTTGTAGGCAGAATTTTAAGGAGAAGCAGGATAGTGGAGCTATGATGCAGGTTGGAAAGACTGCTGATGCAGTTTATGTCATGAGTGGTCTCAGTTGTGAGCTATTGTGAATTTCTATCTGCAACACTTAGGGCCCGATTTACTAAGATCCTAAATAAAGAGTACTAAATTGCGTGTGCACTGAAAAAGTTTGTGCGTGCTGTTGTTGTGTGTTTTGCGGGTGATCAACTAAGAATGCGTGCGCAATTGATAACAGGTGCAAACCTCAGTATTTAAATGAGGTGTTGCGCGTCTTAAGGTTTGCGGCGCAAACTTTGCGCCATGGAGAGTGGAGGGAAAGCAGGATATAGTCGCAAGCGCAAAATGAAATTTGACGAATATTAGTGGAAGAGGCAATTTTTAAATTAAAATATTAAATACAGACGCAATCACAATCCCCGCAATTACTTTCAGGCTTGGTAAATCTCATTGCGCGTGGTAAATGGACCAATTTGCATCTTCCCCTCCCAGTATTTAGCGATTTCTGGCGGGTACGCCCCATATTGATTATTCATCAGGGCAAAAGTACTAAATGGATTGCGTGTGCTATTTTGCGCATTTGAGAGGCGCAGTCCTCTTTGCACGCTGTTAGTAGATCAGCTGGCACTTTGGTTTGCGGGTGCTATCAAGTTTGCACACGTTTTTACACACGCAAACCTTTAGTAAATCGGGCCCGAGTCAGGGCCCGAATCGAGTCAGTTAAAACGTTTTAGGCAGCTCTTGAGGAATAATTTAACATTGTTTTATATTGTGGCTTTGCATTTTCAATCACCTTTATATTAGTTTTGTTATCCATTAAACCAGAATAGGAATAAAACCTAAGCTTTTGTTAGAAGAGGACATAGCTTTTCCTGAGTACATCTACTAATGCTCACACAGAAATTATGTTTTTTTTTCTATTAGAGTTTTCAACATAACCAACATATTCAACTTTTACTCGACTAAGTACTAATATTAATTAACAAGTTCTGGGGCATAGAAAGATCTAGAAATATCAAGACATTGAAATGCCATCTGTAAATATCTAAAAACATGTTGTCGTGAAGCGCGTGAGTGCAGATTGTCAGAGCGGCGGCTTGTCATCACGTGCTGCAGCCATATGCTCTTTGTCCTGTTGTCGGTAAGAGGTAAGGTGAGATAAGACTGGCTTCTTAGTACACATCTGTCAGTGACTCGGCCCGGTGGAGATCACTGTTGATGTAGCTGCTTAAGCATTAGTCTGAATCACAACGGTCCCGAGGGTTTGTTCAGAACTATGTGGTCAGGTCTTGTGCGTGTGGTGCTTTGAGGTTTCTTCAGGTCCATCAAGTACATCGCTACACATGTGGAAAAGGCCAACGACTGAAAGCCCCAAGTAAAAGATGTAATGGGTGTGCTCACTAGTGCACTGCATGTGTTGTGCTTCGGGTTGTGCTAAAGGTCAGAGACCCATCCAGGCAGACGTTCGCCTCACACTCTTTCACAGCCCTCCACAGATTTCTCCCTTTCATTCATAATAAGGTTAATGAGATCTGTCACCACCTCGCCGGTGTTTGTTATGAATGGGCTCTTTCCTGTGTCAGGTAAAAATAATCCAGCAGTCCCACGGATGCATGCACGCCGGAGTCCTCTGGGGTCCGAGATGGCTGATTTGTTTTTATTGTGCCTCCTCCAGGGAGACTGTGGGATGGATTGTGGGACTAGAGAGGAAGTGACTTCAGATTTTAGCTTTTCTGATGGGAATATTGCTAGCTCCTCCAAATTATTCCCATTTTACCTCTTCCAGACAACTCCTGAAACACTTCTAACATGTTCATCGTTAGCAGTCACCAATCATCCACCCTTCCGCACAATGGCATGCATAATGTACTGTAGATAATGAAACTTTCCACTCTCACTGTATTGCGAAAAAAACCAAACAACAGTAGCAGCGATATGATAAATACCAAAGCTGATTATTTAATGCACCTGTCAGCAAATGTGGACACCCACAAGCATTTTCTCCCACATACACGCATTACACGGGAGCTGATATCCCTACGGGGGTAGAGATGAAGGTCCGTGTAGGCCAATGTCAGTGTTAGGAGAAGCAAAATATTTTGATTGCAAGGGTATCTGTTCGTGTCAACAATCTGATAGAGCGCCGGGTGGAGATAGGTGGTTCCCATGAGGCCTGTGTCCTCAGCCGCCATGGGGAAGCGTGGGAGGGGCATTGCGGGGTGAGGAGGGAGTTGTGGGATTGGTTGTTCCCAGATATCAGGAACACAGTGAGTGTCAACACATCTACAGGGACAGATAGCGTGAGGTCAGGATGTGACAGACAAATGATAGCTGCTGAAGCTCCTGCAAGAGGGAAAAGGGACACTTTCAAATCTCTCCACTTTCATTCCTGTGACATTTCCTTCATTTTGATGGAAGTACTTGTATAACATATCTCCTAAGACCTCTAAAGATGTTTAATTTACAAAATTAGCTGAGCTTTTACAGATAACCTCTGCTGATGCAGCATCTGGCCCCGTGGTTAGTTTTGAATGTGTTTCCCCACCACCTGAGCAGAAGCAGGTTATCAAACATCGATGAAACAAGATGAGAAGCAATTCAATAAAAGACGTTGTTTGATGCATCTGACAATTAAAGTCTTTTGTCAAGAAAAAGGGCCAGGCCTCTTGAGTTTACAGCAGGATACATGTGCAGCCATATTAGTTAGCGTGGCAACCACATGGCAGGATTTTGTTTCATAAGCGCACAAAATGTTTTATTCCTAAAATGGTTTGTGACTTTTCTCACACTTTGTTCTACTGACCTACTGACAGTAGTTACAATATCACAGATGATCTCTTCATGGTGCGTGTCCGTAAAGTTGTCACTAAATATGATGAGGGAAAGCAAGCTTTTAATTATTTTTTGGTGGGAAAAAAGTCGCGAGGGCACTGTGCACTTGAGGCTGTAGCTGGGCCCCCATCCTGCCCCTTTACAGGTTAATCTGGTGAGAAACATCCCCAATGCAGTCCATTCAGAGGAAGGGACTGTAGAATGCAAGTATGCATCAACTTCTGTTTACCTGCTGTTTTGGACAAGCGCTCTCCGTTTATCACATTGTTGGGGTTTGCTTGTCCGCACCTCCGATATGTCTCCTGTGTATTCTGCACCATCTCTCATAGTGCTTCGCTGCCGCTTGCTATTTGTTTATTGTTATTGAGAATCACTATCTTATTTTGTCCTTCACGGTTTGGTGTTTTCTTTCCTCCTCTGCACTCCGACTCCCGTAACAGAGGTGAACTCCCCGCTGCCATGTACATACATAAGAATTAACGTGAGACGTGAAGGACATCGGAGACTAAACAACTGCAAATGTATGCTTTTAAGCTGTGAACGGATTCACTCTTTTCCATCCGTATACATGCAGACATTATATTGGCCATCCCATCTGTAAAGGCTCCAGCTGTAGGGAAACTCTCACCATGCGTGTATCACAGACACATTTCTGTTGATGATGTAACAGCATTTATTTCTGCTCATCTGCCCACATCTCCTGACACACAGTAAATTGATTGGAACTCCCAATTTATCTCCCCTATTCTGTTACTGCTAAAATGTCTTTTAAACACTCAATAGTGCTGTCATAATATTGGTGTTACATCTGTCATAACATGCAGCGGCGCACTCTGCCTACGGTGTTGTTTTTCTTTTTTTTTCCTCTACTTTTTCCTTTTTTTAAAGCACAGATTAACCTAGCGATCACTCCTTCAACATTTCTACATCTGAAAAAACAACGAGCCCTGTTGCTTGCTAAGCCGGGGATTCGAGTCCGAGAAACAATTACGAGCTTTGTAGTTTTTTGTTCTTTTTACTGACTTCTGATTGTCTCTAAAAGGCACGAGATTTGCAGTTATTCTTCGTATTTGACACTTTACACACAGTGTGATGTTTTAGTTTTTTATTTTGACTTAAAGCACTCACCTCTTTTCAGTTTCTAATCATTTTCGGGCCTTTTGAATACTCGGCTCAGTCAGAGCAGACAGCCAGCGCTGCCCTTGAGGAGAATTTGGAGAACTTTCAGTTCCTCTTTGACCTGATGTCTGTGACGATCACGGTCACACCACCGCTGCACCGCCTGTCACAGGAAACACAGACAGGGCTGGAGATGGCCTTCGCCGAGGATTGTTTATCTCAGGAGCAACATCTTGTGAAAATATTTATGCTCCAAGAAATTATTCTGTTCGTCTGTACCTAACAATGGAAGGAAGCCGTGGGCCAGAATACAACATGTTATACATAAGTACGTACGTTGATGGGACTCTCACCAAGGAACTGGGATTTGAATGTTAAGGGGGAAAAAATCAGTGGTTGGATAAACAAACTTGGTGATTTTTCATTTATCCTGTAAGATGTAATATATTAAAAACAACTGTCATTTTGCAAAAATTGAAATTAACTGACTAAAGCTGCTGGAAATAAAGATGTGGATTTTAATTGTATTCACCTAGACCTCAGGCCTTTTCCTGTTCATGGTGAAAAGCTCGGCTAAAGTGATGTTCCACGCAGAGAAAGGAGCAAATCTCTTTAATGGCATCACCTAACTTGGCACCATCTGGTGTCCCCATTGTTTTCTCAGTGTAATTCCGTTTGCTAGCATCTTATATTGTTTCTGGCCGTGTCCAAAATTGGAAAAACCTTGGTCTGGTCATTTTAGTGAGCTATGTTGAGTTTCACCTTAGAACTTGACCCTCTTATCCTCTTGTGGCCTCCCAGCTGACCATGTGTGAAACATGTGAGGCTGTTCAACTCACTGACTTGTGCAGCGAGGAAGAATGTTTTGCTCTTCTGGACTAAAGAAGCTCTTTCAGTGAGAAAGTTGCAACACAATGACACAAGCGTATTCCTCCTGAACATGTCACATTCATTGTTCTGTGAAACCTAATGGACCTATTCTCTCATCTCCCATACTATTAACATTTTATACAGTGGTTGTCTGATGCTGATGTTTGAGACCCCTGAGTTGTACTGTTGTGTTTTGTATGAATACAGCTTCTTAAATTATTATTCATTGATTATTGATGTAGTACAATACAGCACACAAAGGTCTTCAGCAGCCCTTGTCTTGTTGTTTTATCAAAGTTTAATGAAACCTATATTTATTTTCCAGTCAATTTGAGAAACAACCAGGAACCAATACTCTAAATAGATAGGAAACCATAATTGATGTCATTCAAACATCTGTCTGTAACATTCTCCTTAAAAAGGATTAAATCTGTGCTTGGATCTGAGGAATGTTACATTACATACTGACTTTTACTTTTACAGTAATTTTGCTCTCAGCATTGTGTGGTTTTATTTGATGGTCATACTGTGAAACAGTCATTCAAAATAGCCAATAATCAGCCAACAAAATATTTGGTCTGTTATCTGTTATGTAAGGTTATCGCTGTGTTTTTTATTTGTATCTTTATCAAGAGAGTCTAAAATAAATATGGTTGGTAATTTAAGTTTTGACGAAACAAAAAGAGTATGGATAACTACGACTTTTTCACAGTCTTGTAAATGTGTCACAAAGTAAAAGTAAATATAATCAAGTGCTTGTTATTCTTTCATTAAAGTCAACATTGGCCCTTGTTGTTTTCATCAGCCTTGTTATCCAAGAGGAAGCATATGTGGCTCTCACTTCTCAATTAGGTGGGTCATTCAATGGATGTAGCCGCTGATGAATCATCTCAATGGAGGGCTGGACGTCAGCATGTTTAAGATGGTCCATCTCATAAACAGGGAGGATCAGCAGGCTCTTCTGGAGATGAACCTGCCAAAGTGATCCTCATAGTTATAGGAAGTCCTTGCTAGTCTTTCACAAACAACATCAATGCATTTTGTTGTATTGATATTACACTCAGTGGGGTTAGCCCAAACTTCAGACAGTTTTTTTATTTATTTATCTATATCCTTTATTTAACCAAGTGTGAGTCTCATGGATTTTAAAACCAATTTTTCAAGAGAGACGTGGCCAAGAAGGCAGCAGTTAGTTAAAACAACAACCAACAAAAAAAAAAGCAACAAACAATCAACTAAAAAAGTTACACTCATCAAGGGAACTCTTTTCTCCGTCCCGCAAAACTGACTTGAATTCACCCAGAGAAATGAGTTCTGTCAGTTTCATGTCCGTTTGAAAATTGCTCCAGGAGGATGGAGCAGCAGGGGGACTGCCAATGGAAATTAGCCTTTTGACTCCAATTGGGGGCATTTACATTTTTAAAATGTTCATTGTCCCTCTATAACAAATAAATGCAAATCAAATCAAATCAGCATATTTAAAAGCTTTCTTCCCAAGTTATGTGTGAACATTTGGGACCTGCAATTGTACAGTGCTTTGGGAGTGGAGCGCGTGTTGACTTCGCGTTTGGGTCATGTAGTTGCACAAATATGACGGGAGCAGTCCGAGTATTGATTTGTGAAGGAAGGTGAACCAGTGTGAAAGCTTGTGGGTCTGGAGAGATGGGCATCCGGCTGAGGCTATGTAGTCTAACCTTCTTTGTTTTTTGTTTATAGTCTTCGTCTTGTTGTGTTTTTGTTTTTGATTTTTTTGTAATTACTGTTTTACTTCCTAAATTGAAGGGAGGTCCGCTGCATAAGCCTGTTGGCTTTTTGACCTCTCCTGTCGCATTTGTTTTACTATTTTGATTGCAAGTGTTACTTTTATTGTGTGCAAACTAATAAAATAAATAAAAATAAATAAATACAGGGTAGATTGATGGGTGAAATGTAATGAAAAGGAGAGCACAGTGATAAACACAGTCCAACTTCTTCAGTAAATAATCTGAAGAGTTAATGTAGAGTAGATCACCATAATCCAACAATGGAAGGAAAGTTGCTGAAATTAAGTACTTACAGTATGTACCTGATGAGAGAAACAGGATTAGTTTCTAAAGAAGAAACCGAGTCTGAGTTTTAATTTAGTGACAATACTTTCAATGTGCAGATTAAAAGACAGGTTCTGTTCAACAATAACACTTAAATATTTATATGATTGGACTGTTTCAGTTTTAGTACCTTGAGTGCTTGTGATCTTTACATTACCTGTTGGTTTTTTGTTTTTTTAAACAACATAAACTTGGATTTTTCTGCATTGAGCACCAAGATGAAACAGATAGGATTGGATGATATCAAAGGCAGACCGCAGATGCTCCAAGGTTTGTACCAACGAGGGTGATGATATAAAACTGTGTCATCTGCATAAAAGTGAAAACGGCTTCGTTCAAGCTGCTTTGCTAAAGCTTTGTCTTTTCAATGGCTTTTGCTGCATTTAGATTACATTTGGTTGAGTGAGCCTACCCTGTGGAGGTTTTTGCCATGACTGGAAAGCAGAATGTGAAAAGGTTAATGAGCCAATTGTAATCGACTGACCACTCATTGCTCATCCTCATCTGTGGGTGTGTTGCTCATGAGGCCAACAGAAACACACTCACTGTATGTCATTGAAGGTGAGCTGTGGCTTCCAGCTCCTTCAGCCAGCCAGACTTTCCTAATGACTCGACATACTGTTGTTTTTCTAAAATATTGTGTGTTGCCAATGATATAATGAAAAGTCCCATGTACAAAATAAATGTGTAAAGTATCACAGTGCAAAGTATAAACCGTGCTGTGACATCATCTCATGTCTCCGGTGCGTCATGGCGCATATGTGCGACTGGAGAAACCGAGTGACTGCAGAATGGTAAAGTTGATGAGCTATTGATAAGGAAGTGATTACACTTTTGTTTGAGTTCCGAAACATCTTCTCTCTACATAAATCATTGTGTATTAATTCAGCAACTAGATCTCTGGCATCACGTTGCTATGACAACCCATGTCCTGAACGGTGCTTCAGGTGGGAGGAGACAGGTAGAAACTTAGGGTTTCTTTTTGGGGAACCTGCCAGTGAGGAGGGTCACTTCATGAGTCAGTTACCATGGTAACAGACAGGTAAGACTAACTTTGCTTTCTGGAACGGAAAACCCAGTTTCCCCCAACTCAGGCTTACTCAGAGTTCAACATAACCTGCTTTCTGGAAGAGACGAGAGTCAACATCGGACCTTCACTTTCAACAAAATCTGAACAATTCCTGGATCCACCAAATCAAAAAGGGGACCTTAAATTCCTCTCCGAGCTGCTACCTTTTCTACTTACCTCGGTCTGTGTCCCTTGTTAGCAGGTTGCAGTTGTCTCTTCAAAACTCCATTCATTCTCTTTGCCTCGCTTTCCCGCTTGTGGTTTATGTTGCACAAATATGCAGACTAGTCTGCTCTTCCCTTCTCTGCTGCATCTGCACAGCTTATATGTGTCCACTACGTGCATGCTGCACAGCACAATCTGCAGATGTTCACATAATAGCAGATCGCTTACAGCTCACTGGAGCTAGTATTTTCATCTGTCTACTTTATTTGACTTTACAGATCAGTGGAAGATAACCGTCTTCCGTCTGAGGTACTGTTAGGCTTATAACCATGTCCTTCACTGCTGGATGGTTTACTACGGTGTGAGATTGTACCGAGGCACAGATATCATTTTCCGGTGCTATGCCCCAGTAAATGAAGTCTGGCAACGTCTGTGCCTGCAGCCAGTCCAGCCGAAATACCTCCATAGCTGCTGGCAGATGTTTACAGTTGAATATCAAGTTTCACATGTTGATTTGATAGCAAACTCGTAAATTACTGCTTCATTTAGCAAACATTGGCTTAAAACAAAGTAATGATTGCATCTTTAGCCTAGGTAGCATAACAATTAAGGATGAGGAAGGGATAAAGGCTTGTCATTGGCTGAGCTGACTGTCAATCTATCATATTAGAAATAAATCAATTGCTTAATAAAAACTCTCCTGACTTTGTACAAAAGAATGTACCCCCCCCCCCCTCAGTGTTGTCATGGATGTGAAATCTAACAATTAAGACATAAATGTTTTTTGAACCAGGTTGTAAATATGTTTATTTCTGCCCTAAAGTTGGACATTTTAACACGGTCGGTGGAGATTTACTGGCTTTTGGAGCTTCCTGTGGCCAGTCCAGGAACCGAGACAAATCTTAATTCTGCAAGAAACTAAATAAGGAGGTAAGAGGGTTGGTGCTTCATAGGGGACATCAATATTATATATAGTAATACTGGCTCGGGACCAGAAGTATGTGTGGTGACATACTACATTTTTCTCTGTCTGGAACAATCTGACTCTTCTCTGAAGCATTTTGAATGCAATGTGCTGGATGGAGTACGCCTCTTTGTCGAAACCGTTCAGGGTAGAGATGCACCGACTAACCAGCAGGGACTGGAATTTTTCAGTGAGTCCGGCCTGACCAGTATCCAGCAGGATGACATCAAGTATTATGAAAGCTGCTCCGTTTTGCGTAGATGTCATATGAACGTGTTGGATACATTCTGCAGTATTCTGAGTATTTTATTATGAGGGAACCACAGACTTAAACATAATTGGACAGACAATGTCCAAAGTCACCTACAAGTTTCAGAAGAGCGGTTCTGTTCTCATAACACACAGTGGCATGGTGTAAATCTCAAACAGGTCTGGGTATCTGGCTGGAAGTGCGCCCATCTCAGGTCAATCAAAGTTAGCTGTGGCTACCAGCTCCTTCAGCCGATCTTCACTGAAAAAGCTTTTAATCACAACAAAAACATGTTAAACAATAAAAACCTTAATGTAAAAAAACATGTGCACCCTAGAGTATTAAACAAAATTGGATAATAAATTAAAATTATATCGCCAGGTCACACTGAAAAATCAGAAATCTGAATCTGCCATGAAAATTACAATCGGTGCATCTGTAGTTCAGAACTAAATCGAGTCTAGGGTTCAGAGGAGAACCACCAGCCATCCACGTACGCCTGCTGGAAATATCCCTTTGGAGCAGTTTCATGGGTGTTTTATTTAGTGGATTTAACTGTTTTAAGAGACATTGGCAAAGAACGGGTTTGAAGTGTACTTTTAACATGTCACTGATTTTATCCCTTTCAGTTACTATAGTATTGGATTGTTTTATTACCATCTATTAGCTTATTAACTATACTTTGTTGGGTCTGGTCAGTTTCCTTTTGTCACTTCCCAAGTTGAACAGTAAGTGGAAAATGCGAAGCGATAATAATTTATCAGCGCTAATATTGTAAAACTTTGTCTTTTTCTGTTTTGAAGTTGAATTTCATTTTAGACAAGCTCATTCATCTTCCTCGTGACAAAATTGCAATAATGGAACCGGATTTACACAGTGACAGTCATTGTTTTTGGCAGCACCGAGACATTTATACACTTGTAAAGCACTGCCAGCAACGAAGGAAGAAAAAAAGTTGCAGCAAAAATATACCGTTTATATTGTTCATACTGTATGTTATGTTATTGTACAAGATTAAAAAATGAAGTAACATGAGATATGTTACTTTAGAAATGGTGTGCTAAAAACTCTGGTTACAACACCCCTGGTTACTAATGTCTTTGACATTCTTCATCTTTAATGAACCTCAATGACCCAAGGTAACTGCAAAGGTAGGCTGATGCGTGAAAAGGTGCGCTGCATTTTCCCTCTACTGGTTTTCAGAGTCGGATGAATAGGAATTGAAGCAGACGTTCCGTGTCACTGAAGCTGTCGTACACCAAGAAGACCAGTCTAACTACTTCAACAGCCTTTCTCCTTTCAATGAAACCTTTGGATAAAGTTTCAGTGCTGCAGTGAACATGTGCCTCTTGTTTATAAGTGTTCATGGACATGTCTCCATGAGTATATGAATACGTTTGATTTTTAAAGGGTTTACAACTAGACAAGTGAGAGAATGCCATTACATTAGCAGCTCCTGAGCTTGGTGGTTATAAGTCTTGTCTCTTTTGTCCTACTCTACTCTCTATTTTCGTCATACCCTGAGACAGAATACAGAAAGAGGGCTGTAGAAAAAGAAAAGGAAAAAAGAACAAACTGACAAAGAGGCAAAGAAAGAAAGGGTGAAGGGGAGGTTAGCTGGAAGGCACACGAAGGACAGAGGAAGTTCATCCACCTGTACTTGATTTACAGCAGTCGGATATAATCTCCCTGACCAGTGAGAGACACAAGTTTCTTTTTACAGATCACTACATTCGAACGGAGCTACATAGAATGATGCCTGCTCTTAATATCCAACTAAATGTGAAGCAGAGTAAGTGTTGGCTTTGCGCTCTCACAAAAAAAAGTTTTATTCCACCTTTATGGGCAACAACAGTATATATAAAAAAAACAGATGGCAAAATATGAATGAATCAACACTGAAATATGGTTAGGCAGAAATATTGAAGCCACGTTGAAGCCTGACATTTAAATTATGAAAAAAGTACGTTAGTTCAACATTTATGAGTCAGTTTAGCGTGTTAATTAGATCAATTAATTACACTGCTAATTAACAGGTTATGAAAATTAACGCAGTTAATTATGAGTGGCAAAATGCGGGAGCATTTGAAATTTGGCCCATTGAGGGACCCGTAGGTCACTTTGCACTGGCAGGTCACTTCCCACCTGCGTTGCTAGTCAAACAAACAAAGTAGGGTGACAACAGACGTGGACGCGACTCAGGGGAGCGAGGCCAGCAAATCTTTGCAACGGCAAGTTTATGTATAAAAAGAAAGAAGACGGGACTATCAACAAGAACGCACTGATTTGTACATTTTGTAAAAAAGTATTGTCCTATCACCGGAGCTGCTCCAGAAATTTTGAATTTCATTTATGAAACACACTTCACCAATAAAAATGTAGATTTCAAATCTTCTCTTCTTAGTGTATTCAATTGATTAGTCATGCGCTGCAATTTTCCAATGTCCTAGAATTCAAATTCTTTATTTGGGGACCTTTAGCAGATATGTCATTAAAATGCGATTAATTAGATTAACTAATTATAAATCATGTAATTAATTAGATTAATTTTTTTAATCGCCTGACAGCACTAATATATATGTATATATTTATATTAGGGGTCTCAATTTAAATCTAAATCTATTTTTTAATCTCTCACTTTACTTTTTTTCTGAGTAGCGGAGAAGAGAGGTGAAATGAGGAGCGTGTGAAAGTTGTTGGTCCAGTGAATGGGGAATTTACATTTCTAAAACGCCCCGACGGTACCTTTGATAAAGGTAGAGTGATATGTGGTCTTTGTTGAAAGGACTTTGCTAACCACCGAAGCAGCTCAAGTTTAGCCACATAAATGCAAAGCACCCGGTCGCGAGCGCCGCCACAGCTAACGTTAGCAGCAACGATGTTGCCACAGCAACGCTCTTCCCAAAACTAAACTCGAGGAGAGCAGCACGTGCATGTGCACGTCTGCGACCAAGAGGCTAGTGAATGTTCTTGCCCCCGTG
This sequence comes from Cololabis saira, assembly GCF_033807715.1. Lineage (NCBI taxonomy): Eukaryota > Metazoa > Chordata > Actinopteri > Beloniformes > Belonidae > Cololabis > Cololabis saira. Next base: position 16,850,117 of record NC_084590.1, on the reverse strand, counting down.
GATGTAAATGGAGAGGAATGCATCCGTTCAAGTCTCTAAAATAATAAATAAATGACTTTATAAAGCCACTTTTTTGTTGTTATATATCAATCTTTTAAAGGAAAACACCTCAAGTTGATGGCTTTTCTCAGAAATTTTTAGGTGAGATAAAAAAAAGATTAATTAGATTACAGATCTTAATTAATTAATCGCCAAAAAAATGTTATCGCTTGACAGCACTAATCTATATATATGTACGCACTGAATATGGGTTGGAAGTCTTAAAGTCAAGGTGGTGGGATATACCTCCCCAGGTGGTGGAGAGTGAAAGAGCAAAGATCCTGTGGGACTTCCAGATCCAGGCCGGTGAACTGGATTGGCTAACGAACCGCACGTAGTGGTGGTTGACAAACTCTAAAAGAGAGCGCTGGTGATTGACGGGGCATTGCCAAGCAACAGCAATATCAAGAAGAAGGAGAACCTGGCAAAGGTTGAAGGGGGACATGGAGGAGATCTGGAAGGTGAAGGCAGCAGTTTGGCTGATAGTAGTTGGAACACTGAAGCTCTGTCCTCCAGGCAGATCCCCGGAACAACATCAGAGATATCGATCCAGAGGAGCCTCGTCCTAGGAACAGCAAAGATACTGCGCAGAACCTTTAAGCTTCCAGGCCTCTGGTAGAAGACCTGAGTTTAGAGAGAGCAATCACCCACGAAGGAATGGGCGAGGGAGGAGGTGTTTATTTTAAGCTATATTTTTAATATCTTTTTTTTTTTACTTAGGGGTGAGCATGAAAAATAGTTTTGTGTTGTTTTTTCATTTTTCATTTCTATTTTTTCATTCTGTTGACACAGTTTTCTCATTTCCACATTAAGTTAAAATTGTCCCATGAAAACCCATAAACCAGTCTGTGCATTTGTGAGTGCTTGTTGGTTTGTGTTCATGCACCTTTTTTGCATTTGTGTCCCAGTGTCATGCTCATTTGCAGTACAGACCAAAAGTTTGGACACACTTGTCCAAAGTTTTGGTCTGTACTGTATACTTAGCGACTCAAATACTAGCAGAGACCGTATCTGTACAGTGAACTGGAACAGTTTGAAGAAGGACACAGAGCTACTTTTATTGGTTTCTACTTTGATTCCGAGAGCTTGTGTTTTTTGACCGATGGCTAGAATAAAAGTCAGACCACCATGTCCTATCTATACTTCTACACTGACACGTTACTCCTAAATAGTGGCTGATTCACAAAATAAAATCATATTTAAAACAAAATTTAAGAGAGAACAAATTCCACCAACAAATATTGTACCTCTGTATATTTCTCATATATATCATTTCTCATATATATTTCTATATTTAATTGCGTTAATTTTATATATATATATATATATATATATATATATATATATATATATATATATATATATATATATATATATATGTATATATATTTTTATTATATATTTTCAGTCACAGGTTATTCATTTGCACCACTAAAGTAGCTGTTCCACCAAACATAAATAAAAGGTGAGCTGACATGGATACGGGTAAAGGCTCAGGTCTGCATCTGTGAAATAGTAGTCATCCATTCATAAATTGTACACTCAAAGTCAGCTGTGTAATAAAACAAATATGAAGCAGGATGCAGGAAATGCAGTACTTGCAAATCATTTAAACGCCTGAAAAAGATTAGAGATGGACATTTGAAAGATCATCTGAGTGGGATCCATTTTATTTCTATCTTAAACAGTCCTTAAACTTTAATACATTGAAAACCCTTTTTCCATCGCATTTGCAAGGTTGTTCTACGTCAGCAGATACGCTCCATCACCAGCAGCTATCCTTACACACGGAAGAGGCGGTCAACAATTAGTGATTAGCGTTGTCGTGCCACCGTTACAACCCCGCCACAGGCCCGTTTCCTGGAGGCAGGGGCTCTGCTGACTGACCCCCTCCGGCTCTTTAAGTGTCACAGATCCCTCTGTAAGCGTCTGATGAAGCGAGCGTGTGCCTTTGTTACGTATTCCACACACTCGCAGCCGTCTCTTCCCTCACTCTGTTCTCTAATCACGGTCAAAACAGACTGCAGTCCTCAGAACAAAGGGCGGTGTTTGTTTTTCTGCAGGCCTTTTATTTCAGGCGTGTTCTGTGGTGTGCGTGTGCCGGCCTTTGATGTCGAACACGCCGGCGTTTGCCCACCGAACGATCGGGGGCCCCTGACCAAAGTACGCGGAGAGGAGGAAGACGGGATGAACACAAAGGAGAGAAGTGTTCCTCTTCCGTCTCAATCACTAATAGACTGTTTACAGTTGTATTTTTTAGCCAAGAGCCTTTTCTTTTAGTCCAATTCTGATCTCGCCGCGTAATCAGCTGACGTCACAATGAACTCTTCACCCTCAGCTGAGCGCCACTAATGTGGGCCATTTCTAACTTTAGCTTAAACTCGTTAGACCAGCGATTAGGCTTGGCAGATTTTGTTCTTCGTGTCTGCTGTTTATGGAGCTAGAACAGTCTCATAATTCACAAATGCACACGTCGATCCACAAATGCACAGGACAAAATTCACAAATGCACAGACCGATTCACAAATGCACACACAGATCCGCAAATGCACGGGACAAAATTCACAAATGCACAGGACAAGATTCACAAATGCACTGACCGATTTACACGTGCGTAGGACAAGATACACAAATGTATTTTTGATGCACACACTAATATAACCTGATTTACAAATGTTTTTTTGTCTGTGAGCTGTGCTGGATTTGCGTGTGACTTTTGAGACTCCCCTGACGTGACTCAATCCACAAATATGTTTTTTTTAACACTGAAGGATCTGCAACCAATCAGATGTCTTCCGTTGTTTCATCCAATCTCAAAAGTCACATGCAAATCCAGCGCAGCTCACAGACAAAAAACGTTTGTAAATCAGGTTATATTTGTGTGTGCATCAAAAACACATTTGTGTATATTGTCCTATACGCACGTGTGAATTGTTCTGTGCATTTGTGAATCGGTCTGTGCATTTGTGAATTTTGTCCTGTGCATTTGTGGATCGGCGTGTGTATTTGTGAATTATGAGACTGTTCTAGCCCCATAGCTGTTCGCTGTTGTTATTGACAGGTCGGGGTTACCTTGAAGTCCTTCGGCCCTCGTTTCACTCGAAATACACTTGGCTTTTTTCGTGTTGTACTCGTCTAGACGCCCTATGAATCACAGAAATATCCAGCATCTCTGTCGGAAAACAAATGTACAGCCGTGGCGAGGGGCCGGCCAACCTTGACTGCGATAGCAGGGAGTCCCACTGCAGAGATAAAGAGAGCGACAGACAACTGATGACAAAGAGACAGAAGCCGATAAGGTGCTGTCACATGATGAGTTGCCCCCAAAATGAACACACACATATACACACACTTCTCCATCGTCTGCTGAATATTACGCTTGAGCTCACGGGGAGAATGCTGGTGCCGTGTGTGTGTGTGTGTGTGTGTGTGTGTGTGTGTGTGTGTGTGTGTGTGTGTGTGTGTGTGTGTGTGTGTGTGTGTGTGTGTGTGTGTGTAAAAAAGCAGAGAAGGTGTGAAAAGTCTGACTTCTAATTCACCCCCTCCTGCATAATACGGGTTAATTCTTCCTTTCCATCCGGCTTACTGGACATTTAAGAAAGGGGGATGTCTGAAGTGGCAACAGATGCATCAATGAGCCTGTTTTCAGAGGGAAAACCTCACTCACATCATAATGTCTCTCTGAAGACCTGGCTGTCATCCACCCACAACCTAATGATTTTAGCTCACACCCTGCTTTCTCATGTAAACATAGAGAGGACAGACTTCTCTAAAATAACCCTTTCTCCTCCCAGCTTGTTAAGCTCTCCCTGTTTTTGCAGTCTCTCTGAAGAGGCAGAAGCTGTTGGGACTGAGACATCTGCAAATCAAACAAAACGCACTCTTATCGGGCTTGGGTCATCATCCAGCCTGTCAGACACACTCCATTAAAGGCGTCCAGGAACCGGGTTTTTCCTTGCAGAGGTCCACAAGGGGGCAACGTTTGTAGGCCACACATGTCAGCTGACCATGCGTCAGCCTGCACACTGATCTTAGGCAAATTTGGACCTTATTATTGAAAAGATGACTGAACTACACAGTCAGCATGCTATATGAAAAATGTTTTGGCTCTTGAGTGAATTATCAATCTTGGCGTATTACGCCGAAGAGTTGGAGCCATCTCCAACAACCTACACAAAATGTGCAGATGATGTAGTAAAAATTAAGAAAAATAATCACGGGATCACTGGTACAAGGCTGTCTTATCTACGTGTGAACTAATAACAACACACACACAAAAGAAATATTACTGTGTTGTAAAAATGTCGTAATTCATCAACCTTTCATCAGATGGGTTTGAGGCCATTTTCAGTGGGGTTTTATGCATCTTAACACTAACAAATGCAATAAAACAAACCACCCACTTGAGAATACCAAACCTGCAGGTGCAGTGTTGTTGGCCCACTCGTGTATAATTATGGGATTGAGACGTGTAATAATTCACGCAAATTTAATTCACTCAGCCACTTGCTGGCTAATTTTCTCGCATCTCAAAACCAACTCAGAACGGGCCTATTGTTTAAAGCAGTGGTCCCCAACCCCCGGGCCGCGGCCCGGTACCGGGCCGTGGGTCATTTGGTACCGGGCCGCACAGAGAATTTTTATTTTTTTTTTTTTAATTAAAAAATCATTTCTGTAGAATCCCCGACTGATGATGGATGACTCTCAAACTGATGGTTCACAATGTTTTTATTCCTTGGATGTAAATACACTGCAAACACACCGTAAGAGCTATAAAAGAATAAAATAAAATAGTTAGTCTTTCTACATTCATATAAGTTTAACTTAAATACAGACCCACGCAGCTACTCGCTCGGTTGGCAATAAAGCTACCACAATACATGAGCGACCAAACTCAAGCTGGACATAAATACGGTATAAAATTTGCACAAATCCTCATCAGCAGGTGCTTTTTGTGTCAGTTAGACACACTTTAGCATTCCTGACACTAGTTTAGTCTTTCAGACACACTTTCTACTGCCGTTAAACTTTTACTGCTAAAGTCCGAAGCGCCGGATTTTTACGAATTATTATTATTATTATTATAGCGAAAATACCACAGTTTTTAATGCCGGTCATTTTATTTAGTTTTTATCAACTACACCTTTAGATTGGGCCGTGAAAATATTGTCAGACATTAAACCGGTCCGCGGTACAGAAAAGGTTGGGGACCACTGGTTTAAAGCACTGAGCACTTGTTTCCATTAACTCCCTTTCAACCATGTGGAAGGCTGATAAATGATAAATTAGTCTGTGTAAAGACAATTACATTTAGTTCAAATCAAAATGACACGATAAGCATCAGAAAATAGCATGAAATATATGTTTTCAGATAAACTTTTACATAACTTAGGAAAATAATATATTTGCATATGAATGAATAAATTCTTGCTGATACATAAAATCCGACAGGAAGAAGAAAGGGGGAAAAAATTAATCACAGCCAAATCTTGATCCTATCAACCTTCTGGCGTACTTACAGTCTTTATCCATATTTCTAATTGATCTCTATTTCCAGCCAGATTTGACCACAGATTCCCGCCGCTGGTAGCACGTGTGGTAATACCATACATGCCCTGAGAAGGCTTGTAATTGCCAAGTCCTATTTGATGGCCAAACTGGATTATTTCTTCAAAAGAAACATTAGCTGCCTTTAGGAAGGAGTGTAAGGGATTGGGACCTGCTTCCCCCCCTCCTTAATCTGGCAGGAGGCCCCCAAAGTCACACTCCTCCACCTGGCTCCCATTACCCCCCCACCAATCCTTAATCCCTCCGTTTGTTTTCCCGGATAGAGACCAAAAAGAATGGAAGAGAGAGCAGGAGGAGGAGGAAGAGGAAGGCAGACTTGCCGTTGTGTGTGACGCCGTTGGTAATGGTGCGACAGCTCTTTGCCAGCATTCATTTTGAGTTGTAAAACACTGCGTTAATAAACGTTCCTCACTTTTACATTCAGGGGTGAGAAATATGCATCCTGCGTGTTTTTCTTTCCCTTTTGCATGTATGTGTGTGTGTTCTGGCCTCAGCGCGCTCCTTTCTTTAATAAAAGTATTGTTTGTGTTTCTTCTGATTGGGAACACATTGGGCCTGGGTCGGGCCCTGACGGAGCTGGGGTCCGGGGTCTGGAGGCAGACTAGGGGGTCCTGTTCTCCGGGGGTCTCTCCTCTGGTCCTTCCTCTCCTCTCCTCAGAAGTCCCGTCCGCTCAGGGGGCCGCAAGGGGCGGCGGGGTCGCCCCAGAGAAGTGTCCCGCCGCGGGATGACCCCTCGCTGCCTCTATACGGGGGTAACCTTAGTACCCTCCTAATGCACCCCCGCCCCTCCACCCCTCCCCGCAGGGGTGCAATATACACACACACACACACACACACACACACACACGCACACACGTACAAACCAGTCACCAGACAGCCACACAGGGTGATGAAATGCATGTGCACACACACAAAAATCAGAAACCCAGCCATTGTTCTCTACATGGCAGACTGAAACACACACATACACCCTCACAACCTTTTCCTCACCCAGCTCCTCACCTGAGCTCTCCTACACATTACCAAAGAGGCTCCTATGCTGGTCGAGCCCGGCTCTGCCTGTGTGGTACAGACGTTGTTGTCTTGGCGACGCACTGTGTTTGAGATCTCCCCTTCTGATAGCGTTAACGTGATCAAATTCAAGCTGTTACAGCCACAACTAATGGAGACACCGAGGCAAAGGGAGCAAAACAGAAGAAAAAAAAATATCAAAAATAAATGATGCGGCGGGAAAAAAGGAAATCGCTGGATGAGAATATGATACAACACTGAGATGCAGTGGAAAAAAAATGGTCCACCACACCTCCACACAGCATGAATAATGAACACATGGACTCTATATTAGATCATGGGGTTAACAGGCAGCAGCAGCGCTCTGACATGAGCTCATGTGTTTGGACAGATCTCTTGAAGGTTTAAGACCAGTGCCGGAGCCTTATCTGATCCAGAGATAAAGTCTCACACTGAGAATGAGAGGAAAACACATGTACAGAGGCAGCAAGTGTGGATGGATGGTCAGAGGAGAGCAAGAGGAGAAGGAGAAATGAGTCTTAGCAGAGGGAAAGAGAAGAACTGAGGGTCGCCCCGACTGTGGATGGAGCCTCAAAGAGCATAAGTGCATCCTGGGAGACCATCGGCCTCAGAGTCCACACTGGGTGTGTGTTAGTGATGATGTCAGAGAGAATTAGTTAAGTGTGGACAGACATAGGAACACAAGTCACAATACACTTTAGTGTGTGTGTGTGTGTGTGTGTGTATGTTGGAGCATTTGTTTTTCTTCCCAGCCCAAACCAACCACCACTGCCAAGTTCTATGATCAATTGTTATATGCGACCAAAACTGGGTGGTGCTTGCACTGCAATAAACACGTGGCCCACAGGTTGTAGTCTTTCCCGCTGCATCATCAATTCTAAACAATAACTTGAATGATTTTAATCTCTTGTTCAAATGAAATCATTATTATTGGCTGCTTGTGCGCTGGCACTTCCACTGCTTTTATCACTCGTATCTTGATGATTAACTAGTGATCCCAGACGGACTGTTTGAGCATGAGCGTGCTCCGTGTAAGGCAGCGATAAACTGATAACCTGCCTCTTGTCCAGTGGCAGCTGGATTCTGCTGCCTTTCACCGTAACACTTAATAATACCTCTGCTCTATTCAGTGCTTTCACCGACACGTGAACGTGTTTCTGAACTTCCATTTCTGCTGTCAGTTCAACTTTGTCAGTATTACATGCTATAAGATACAAATACAAGATTGTGTTCACAGGGAAATGTGTCAGATTTATATGACAAAATATAATCTGCCAGATTAAAATAAACAAAAAAAAACTAGTTTTTCCCAGTTTTTCAGATTCTCACGTCATTTGCTTTGACGTTTTGCACATCTGTCGGGATCCATTATTGTTTCATTACATGTGTGGACAGCAGGCATCAGTACCAGATCTTCATACTCAGAGCCCGCCGAGTCTTTGGTGCCCAGCATGATGTTGCTTCCTGCAGGAAGAGGGAGAGCTGAGGAAAAGCAAAACAGGACATCTTCAGATCTGTCAGGGGAGCAGCCCCTCTCCTCCTGTCTGCCCTCGGGGGAAAATGCACTAAAGGAAGCGCACTCTCCCTCCTTTTATCCCCCCTGCTCTCCCCTGGCCCTGCTTGGCTCTCTCTGGGGCATGCTCTCCGTCTCTTATCCTCCTCTTTCCCCCCATCACTCTGAATCAAGCAGTGATGGATGTCACCTTGCATGACCGGAAAATCTGACAACCACCTCATCCCTTATATGGAAAAGTTGTAATTCCAGATTAAAGACGGCTATTTACTTAAAGACTTAAATTAGTTGGTGATTTTCATTGTCAATCTATAAAATATCATTTAAAAAAAGGTGAATTTCTATAACAAATTAATTATTATAAATAAGTTTCCTTATTATTAATTTTCTCTTCTCTTCTTGAATAGAATTGAATTGAATTGAATTGAATTGAATTGAATTGAATTGAATTGAATTGAATTGAATTGAATTGAATTGAATTGAATTGAATTGAATTGAATTGAATTGAATTGAATTGAATTGAATTGAATTGAAAAAATATGTTAATTATAGATCCTCTTTTTTCCACACTGCATTTCACTTTTACTTGAAAATGTTACTTATGGTTTGTTTTATCTCTCACTCCACCTGGTAAAATTACAATTTCGTATTAGCGTTGAAATAATCATGAAATAAACATGTACTGACATTTTTTTAAATTTGCAATAAAAATGATTAAGTTAAGTTAAAGATGATTGGATTTTATTATTCTAGAAATTATATTTGCAGCTGTAATTAGCTGAGTGTGGAGGTCCAGTAGGAGCCAGAGAGAAATCTGCTGTTCTGCAGAAACAGTAACATAAAGCTACCAGCGAGCCCTCTGTTGTCAAGCTCACCACACCCACGGTACTTTTTTTTTCTTACTTTTTTGTAAATCCAAGTGATCTGGTCTCGTTGTGCCTGTGTGTCCCATCGCTTGGTTTTCCTGTTTGTTATTGTGGTCAGAACGGAGGCTGGGGAGCTGGAACTGGAGAGGTTTCTGTGGTACGCTGCATGCGAGCAAATCCTGCAGAAAGTGACGCTCAGCAGAGCTTTGTTTCTCTTTAGTGGTGCGCATGGTTTCTAGGCCTCATTTTCAGACTTTTTTTTTTCTTTTTTACTCTTTCTATGTAAAACCAGTATTGGTGGCTTTAAAGATCCGTATTTGACATATCACTAAATGTGGAGAAAATATGTCCAAACACACTTATGAGTGTTTTTTGTCTTAGAGGACTTTTGCTGTTGCATCATCAAAGCATCACGTTTAATTTGCATGAATTGTATATATACAAAAATTTTAGATCCAAAAGATATGCCCAAGATATATCTTTCTACTTGCAGTTTCTGTTCTCTTTTTCTGTGCATGTGTACATTCATCTGCTCCCGTCTCACACAACGGCATCTCTTTCACCAAACTGTCATTAGCAAAGTATCTTTGCATGGACCCCAAGCTATAGCTATATTGCAGGAATAATTGGGAGATGAGGGGATAAAGAAGAACAATGGCAACACAAAACGGTGATGAGAGCGATAGAGAAAACAGGTAGTAAGGCCTTAACTGACAGCTGGTGCTCAGTGGAGATGGCCTGGCTTCCCACTGCCTCAGGAGATTAGATAACATCTCTTATTCACTGTTACCCACATAGACTGTGCTCCACACACACAGGGAGGCTGGCATGTTGAGGAAAGCAAGAATAACCTTGCCCGGTTGCCTTGGCAACACTGCGGTTCAAATAGAGGCTTCAAGGGCAGAGAGAGGGACAGACGGAGAAGCAGCGTTGAATGATGAGGTTCCACTTTAAAAGCCATGACAACTTCTGAACAGTATTCATGAAAGACGTGTTGCATTTTGGTCAGGAATAATGTTTAAACGTAGCAGGATTCCAGACAGTGAAGCCACAGTGAGAAGAACGAGGCATCAAAGTGCCTGAAATAACAGAGAATCCCACTGACAGGTAACACATCTAGCATGTCCACCCCACTAACGCAGAGACCACCAAAGCAGAGCACCCTCCCTGCATCTGCATGTACAGCACACCTCTGCTGTTCTGCACCGTTGGCGCAGCACAATCCTCACACGCAGCGCAACTGTACAGGTCACTCCGATCACCTCTGAACCCTCGGCGGCTTTCATCTGCAGAATCAGGGTGAGGAGGATTCAAATCAACATGTTCTTGCAGCCAGTCGTTCATGTGGAGGAGAAGGCGAGGGAGCGTGTGAGTGGTTAACAAGCCCCAGTCTGAATGCTCTCGCCCCGCTGCTTGTCAGGCCCGGGCTTTGATCTGTCTGCAGGGTGTCAGCCGGCAGCCATGTTTGTTTGCCCAGTGAGGTAGGCTACCTGTGTAATTACCTCTAACGAAGTGACTTGTTTTGATTTGGGCCTGAAATCTAATCCTCGGGTTGGGATAAAGATGGGGAGAAGGGCTTGAGGTTACTCTGGGATGGTAATGTGGGAGTGTGACTGTGTTGAGCTGTGAAAGAGGTTTCACTGGTGAGTTTTTAGCTCATTTTGACTGCGAAGAGGTAAATTATGACCTATGTCCATAAAGCTACAGTTGTTGCTTGGGTTTTTTGTTGTTTGTTCGTCTTGTTTTGGGTTCTTTTAACCCAACTCATATCTGAGCTTCCATCTTCAAAGTTGCTACCCGGCTTCCAGCATTTTATCGTTGGTCTCCACCCATCTCACCTTTTTACCAGCTCCACTCCTGCGCAGGTCCAGGGATCCATACATGTTGACTCAGACGTTCTCGGCTTGAATACGCACCACTCTACAGTACGTGCACATTTCTGCTCCTGTGAATCATTTCGCCGCTGGCAGCAGTTCAAGAAAATCTCAAAGAGAACCTTGTTGGCGGGAGACTGCAGCACTTCACCTCACAGTGGAGGTTAGAGAGAACACAGGGAGGCTCTCCCTGCTCTGCTCTGTCCTCCTCGCCTCCCTCTCCGCTTTAGCTTCCCTGTGCATCCACTCGGCCTCCTCTTCCTCCACTTCTGTCTTGCAAAGCCACGTTCATGTGCCTTTCTGATTCAGGGTTGTTGCAGAAAATGTGATGACTGACCATTACTGCTTTCTTTATTTAAACAACTATTAAATCCCTCCAGTGGCCAAATCAGCTGAGTTGTTTTGTTTTGTTTCTTCATTTGTTTGTTTTCTTTTGTTTTGGGGGTTATTGGGGCTTTTTTTGTTGTTTTTTTGTATCTTTATGTTAAAATCTTTTGCAAGTTTCAGGAATTTTCTGGTGCTTTTTTTTGTTCTGGTTTATCTTCGGAGGAGCCGTTGGAGCGATCTTTGACAGCGTCAGTCAGGCACAGATATTTCATTACTATCCCTCCTTTTGGATAAAACTAATTCAGAGCTTCTTTGCTTGTTTTCTTGGATTATGTCTGATGGGGTAGTCGCTGAGCTTCTTAGAGCCTTCCTGGAGCCGATAAGAAGTGTAAGCATACTGGACCACTTAAAACCCAAACACACACACACACACACAGACGCACGCACGCATGCACACACACATACACACACATTTTAGCAAACTTAATAAAGGGAATAGAAAGGATATGGGAGAGGATTGGATGGCTTGTACTCTTTATAAGGACATGTCCCATACTTACATCTAAGACTATGTGCACATATACGCAGAAATGGACATGCCCCCTTCACATCTCTCCCAGAACCTTCAGCCATGCTGGTGGGGATGTAAAGGAGATCTGGTGGTCAGTGTTTATTTGCTCTGTCTCACTTTTGTATTTCTGAGAGGAACCAGAGCCATGTTTGGGACACTGCATGAGGGCTGAGGGCACATCCTTCTTCCGCTTCACCTCCTCCCTGCACCCTCCACCACACCTCTCTCATCTCTTTCGAGCGCCTCATAAGGACACCATTTAGGACCCACGATTTGATGTTTCATCTCGTCATGCCAGATGCAAATGAGCCAGAAGCCAGCCCAGTGAGCTCGAACTGGGTCAAACGCTAAAAGATGTCTTTCTCCAAAGCCTATGCTGGACAGATGCACTGGTCTGCTGCAGGGGGGTTAAACACAAGTAAACAAATATTGTTTTTTCTTCTTCTCCCCATTATGTGTATACAGTACCTGATAAGGAGGAAGATGCATCCATCAACATTCATCTGTGAATTTTTCCAGCCATAACTCCTTAAATGAAGAATCCAACTTGTAGCACCCCACTGTTGATTACTCCACTGATAACGGTGAACTGGTACAATTCTTTGCAGTATTTTGCACCAATATTGTATATATATATATGTATTTGTATATTTTCACATTAAGATTTTTTTGTTTTTTTTTCATCAAATATGTATTACATTTTATTAGAGAGTCCTTAGAGGACAGAATCACAAAAAAACACACAATACATTTAAGATTATTGGATTGTGTTGTTTTTCAAATATCAAATAACCATATTCATTCGCATATATAATAATTAATAATAATAATAATAATAATAATAATAATAATAATAATAATAATAATAATAATAATAATAATAATAATAATAATAATAATAATAATAATAATAATAATAATAATAATAATAATAATAATAATAATAATGAGCTCTCTCTTTATTCGTCTCTAACCTGCTGCCAGGCCGGCGGGTGTGTGCAGTCGGAGTGGGTGTTCTCTGGTTCTCTGGTCCCGGTCTGACCCGGCGGTTCCGTTAGGCGCATTCCACCCGCACGCGCTATCATAAACATCCTAGTGGGACCTGCGAGGGCAGGAAGTTCACCAGAACAGGAATTCCACTCTTTCAAATTACATTATTGGCGGCTGCAGTGACGGCTCCTCCACTCATCGCGGGTCTAGGCCTCTCCCACATGTCCACTCCGTGAATAACGCGCCTGTCAAACAGCCAGGACGTTATCTGCTATAAATAGATCATCCGTGGATTCAGTAAAAGTAGCCGCATGTTGAGAAAACTACTTCAGCAGAATGTTTCAGTCAGAAGACATTCAGACAAACACAGGTCTCGCAGATGATGAAGTTTTTATTCAAAATAAACATAAAGACTTTTCATGTTATTACTGGCACCTGTGTTGATTATGCGTCAAAATGGCCCTTGTGAAATAAGTTGGTGTGTAACTAAATTCAAAACCAATACAGTGCTCTTTATTTCTAAGCTCTTGACACAAAAGTACACATTTATTTTCGATGGAGAGAATTTAAAAATATCCTAAAATGTAAACTCCTGACGGTGTAAGTGATTGTTTGCTTATGTGTTTCAGTCAGTCGCTCCGACTGGCCGTGCAGCGCGAGGAACTGCGAGACGGATCTTTTTATTGAAACGTTTATTCAACAGGATCAAGCGATAACTTGAGAAGACTTTCAGAGGATGTATATTTATCTAAGAAGAAAACATGGACCCTTCTCTGTCTGTGATAGCCTTCTCCGTCGCTGACTGCATGCCACTGTCTCCTCCAAGCAAATTCACCAGAAGAAAAAACACTGGCTTGCAGGCCTGTTTCACTCCAGTTAACTGAAAAATGATGGCAAATCTACTACTATGTTGACAGCTGCAGCTGTCTTTTTTGACAGAGATCTCTGTCACTTTTCCTTTTCTTGAGCAGAACAAGAGCCGTTTAAACGTATAGGCCCATAGCATCACTGGGGGAAAAAATGATGATAATAATAATAATAATAATCAGAGACCAGCCACTGCCCACGCTTATTTATTATTTTCAGGGCTAATTAAGGTAATTTAGGGCCAATTCGGTTTTATTGTCTATCAGAGGTGCCTAACAAAACAAGCTGTAGCCCACTTTCAGATTAACATTCCTGCGCCTCACTGAAGCCCATACAAGCAGTTCAAGTTTCAGGGCCCTTGTTTTGTTTACAGATTGTGACAGGCTGGTTTACAACTTTGTTGTGACGTGATGCGCGTGCAAGTGGCTGCTCAGGCCCGGGAAGGTTGCAGGTAAGCCGGCAGATCATCGGCTTCCCCTAGTAACAACTTTAACTGCAACTAAATCAGCCGGAAAGTTAAAAAAAAAAAAAAAAAAAAAAAAAAAACGTGTTGGCCTGATGGGTGCAGATTATTTAAATGCAAATGTTGGGGTCATTAGTAACTTAACTCTCTTAGAAATTCTTCACAACATATAAGTTAACACGAGCTATTTTACAGCCATTTTTTGAAAAGAAATAAAAGGATATAAAGGTTATCCTGTGGAATAACTCACAAGCCCGGCTATTTCCAAATACTGTCATATCCGTTCTGAAAGAAAGCTTTGTCTTTATCTACTATAACACGCAAGGCCTGTGCCAGTGTTCAGGGGTATAAGGGGGTCGCCTCAGTTCTGAGGGAAGGGAGTCTTTGAATAAGACGTTGTACAGTTGAAGAAAAACAATAATGGGCTTGAGATAATTAATGCCGTCTAATAAATTAAACTATCTGTATACAGCTGTCTGGTGCTAGGTTTTTATTGGCGCCTTTTAATTGGCAAATATAGACTGTATTTAATCAAGTTTTGTTCATAATAAATGTAAGTGTGGAAAAAGGCTGGAAACCAATATGACAACTTTCAATGTTATTTTGTTTTTCTCCTTGTGACTTTGTTGGTTTGCTCATACTTTTTTTTAAACTTGCCTGGAAAAACACCTAAAACCAACAGCCTGTAGCTACACCGCATAGCCTGCTTTCTCTGAAACCTGGAGGTAAACCCAAACACACATGTCAGCGGTTTAAAAGATCGCCTGGCCTCTTTTTTATTTTTACAAATCTACTTGACATACATCTGCTGACGTATGACGTTTAAATATCTGATATTATGCTAAAAATGTGTAATTATAATATCCAGAGCTGGTAAATGTTAATATTAAATTATAACATTAAATGGTAATGTTAAAACCTCTGTTACTTGTGTTCTTTTTTTGTTATTAACAATTAATTATTTTATTTATGTATTTACACACGCTTTGACCTACAGACGGATTAACATAAAATTGTAGCACTTCGAACATTTGACCTCATGGCTGTTTCCCTGCGTTATTAGCCCGTAATTAATAATAATCATCATCATCATCATCATCATCGACATTAACATTATATATATATATATATATATATATATATATATATATATATATATATATATATATATATATATATATATATATATATATATTAGCTTCGGAAATAATAATTATTTCACTTTTCTGCAGTTTGACAGGTGGATCTATATCTCGTGTTATTTGATAGATGTATTAATTAGAATAACACATTGAATGATGTCATGTTCTAACCAACCCAAATGCTTACAAAACACAGGCATAACGACGGTGTTGAGATGTCCGGGAAACCCTCTCCGTCGCAAACATGTGGAAAAGACACCAGGATTTGAAAAAGCACCGCGCCGCGACGCTTGAAGCTGTGAGTCTGCGGTAATTGCACGATGAGAGATGGTTGGCTCTCAGCGCGGTTCAGCTGCCGCAGCCTGGCTGCAGGCGGGGTGCAGGGTGATGACACATATGCCAGTGCTGTTCCACCTGCACAGGCTCCCACAGCACGGAAATACACTCGCAGAGAGAGCCCAGGGGGACCCTCATGGGTGGTCAGAGAAATGGATCCCGCTCCACGCACTCCTCTCTCCAGTGTGAGCTAATTAAGCGCAACTTGCCATTTTGCAGATTTTCTGGGAGCTGTGAACACGCCACAGTTTACAAATGTTGCGTGGATCTGGTCGGCTGAATCCACCTCATGGCAGAGCTAAATTAATTGTCATCAAATGAAATAAACACCGCATGTAAGTAAGGCATTTCAGAGAAAAGAGTATAAATAAAAATACATATTATTGTGCAGTCTCTTTATTAATGCATAAAAGGAAAGTGCTATTAAATCAAAATATTTTGAAGGAGATTGCCTCATAGACATTTGTAACCATATTAATCAAGACTCCATCATATTCAGAATTAACAGAGCAGGGTCCTGTATTTTTGATTGTGAAAAGAGTTTGGCAAATTAACCAGGACGTCATTAAAACTGTTAAAACAACGTGACTCCAGGTGACTAATTATGCACATGCACGTACTGCGCATTTCTTTAAAAAAAAAAGCCTATGAATTTAAAAAAGAAGACTTTGCTGAAAATATGGATTTAGGTCTAATTTTTGCGTAAACCTATATCTTAATTCCAACAACAGCTATTAAAGTGTTTGTCCGGGGTGCTCCACGATTTGGATCTATTTTCTATCTCATTTTGGATGTAACTATAATTTTAACGACAATGCCCAAAGTTAACGGTTAAACACAATTTTAACGTGCAGGGAAAGCTGATTTTATTTTCATTGACTGTGAAAATTCGGAGGCGGGAACTCCAGTTTGCACAAATCACAAGGCTCTACGTCGCTGCGCGGAGAGCGGTGCAGCAGAGCAGCCTGTCAAACTCTCCAAAAGAAAAAAAGAAAAAGAAAAAAAGGGCTGGGCTTTCTGACTCGATCCACAACTTTGGTTGCACCTTCAGAAACCAGTTTAGAAAAATTCCAGCTGCAGGAAGGAGGTCTGGTACCGACATCTGCTGAGCTGCTGCAAAAGCTGAGATCCGTGTGCGCGCTTCCAGCCCGGCGACGCGCGTCCCGGCGGTCTGCGACAGCAAGGTTTTACGCGCAGGAAAAAAAAAAAAACAACAGACTTTTGCTCCCCAAGTTTTGGACTGGTTTTGGTTTGGCGTGCGACATGATGGCCACTTACCAAAGCCCGGAAGATGACCCGATGGCCTTGATGATCCATGACACCAACACCACGAAGGAGAAGGAGCGAGCCAAGGAGGAGCCGGTGCAGGAGAAAGGCGCGGAGAAGCCGGACCCGTCCCAGAAACCCCCGTACTCGTACGTGGCCCTCATCGCCATGGCCATCCGGGAGAGCACGGAGAAGCGCCTCACTCTGTCCGGTATCTACCAGTACATCATCAGCAAATTCCCCTTCTACGAGAAGAATAAAAAGGGCTGGCAGAACAGCATCAGGCACAACTTGAGTCTCAACGAATGCTTCATCAAGGTGCCGCGGGAGGGCGGCGGGGAGAGGAAAGGGAATTACTGGACACTCGACCCGGCCTGCGAGGACATGTTCGAGAAAGGGAACTACAGGAGACGGCGCAGGATGAAGCGGCCTTTCAGACCCCCGCCGACGCACTTCCAGCCGGGGAAGGCCCTGTTCGGGGGGGACGGCTACGGCTACCTCTCTCCGCCCAAGTACCTGCAGTCCAGCTTCATGAACAACTCGTGGTCGCTGGGCCAGCCGCCGGCGCCCATGTCCTACACGTCCTGCCAGATGAGCGGCGGCAACGTGAGTCCGGTGAACGTGAAGGGGCTGACGGCCCCGTCCTCCTACAACCCTTACTCCCGGGTGCAGAGCATGGCGCTGCCCAGCATGGTGAACTCTTACAACGGCATGGGCCACCACCACCACCCGGCGCACCCGCACCACGCGCAGCAGCTGAGCCCGGCCGCCGCGGCGCCGCCGCCGGTCTCCTCCAGCGGCGGCCCCGGCCTGCAGTTCGCCTGCTCCCGCCAGCCCGCGGAGCTCTCCATGATGCACTGCTCCTACTGGGAGCACGAGAGCAAACACTCGGCGTTACACACGAGGATAGATATTTAAAAAAAAAAACCTTCAACAAGCGCTTCGTGTAAACAAAAAAAAAATACAAAATGAAGACTGAGAAGCGAGAGCTAAATCCTGTGATTTCAAAACAGAACCAGCAGTATTTTTTTTTATTTTTTTAAAGGACCAATCTGACCAAGCTGTATGGGTCCAACTGACATCCCAAAAAAAAAAAAACAGACGGGGAGACGTGCGCCAATTGGTGATGAAAAAAAAAACAGTTTTACAAAAAGAAAGCAATTGGGGGCCATTTCGTGCGCCTGTATTACACTTGGACTGATGGCCAGCCAATTACGAGATGAAAACCTTTTTCACTGAGTGGATTGCGCACATTGTTGACATTGCTCCAGCTGTATTTTTGGTATGCGTAAGGATTGCTCTCGTCTTTACGCACAATTGTCCAACATGTTCCCTTTTGAAATGAGGACATCAGATCTCCCTATTAAGTCAGTGCTTTAATGTGTAATTGAATCAGATTTGTCCCCACACCCCTCCCCTCTTTTATTTTTTTATTTGACCTGAAGTTACACCCGTAGTCTGCTCGGGGACGTTGTCGGTTTTAAAAGATGTGGGTAGAGATTCACCACACTGCCAAAAATACAATTCAGGGCTTTTCAAATTTCTCGATGTATGTAAGATGTAAATTCTAGTATGTCAGTCAGTGCCAGGTTTTCTTAATTTTTTTTTATTAATATTTTTTTTTAAATAAATGTGATTAGTTATGTCTCATTCATGTCGGGGCCATGTTTTATTTTAATTAGCACTTTGCCCTCTTTTCTAGGTTTGTGAATTTCTTAATAAACTTGTATTTCTTAAAATATTACAGTGGTCCTGAAGCAATCTGTTTTCCACTTTGATAAGTAGGCCTACTGACAAACGAGCGTAAAAGAGAAGTTGACGTCACTGAAGAAGACTGCGATAATCTTAGAAAAAAAGGGGTTTCTTTTTTTTAAATAGCGTTGGCTTTTAAGACGTGAGTAGGGGTGCAATAATAAGATAAGATGAAAAATAAAGCATTAATAACCATAATAATAATAATTATTATTATAAATAATATGAATAATAATAATAGGAACATTTATATCGTCATTGCTCATTTTTGTCCCATAACGAGGTATTCAAATTACCACTGTTTTAAGAAAAACATTATGCTTTTCGTATGTATTGCAATATTAAACAGTATGCATAATTCTTATCTAATTTATTTGTTGATCAAAATATGAGGAACATTTTTCACATTTTATTTCTTGAACCATCCCGGTAAAACTGCTTCAACCGGAGGCAGAGAGAGTTCTCATGTTTACTGTGATATACGATCACTTCAATTATACGTGTGAAAAGTGTAATTTTCCCACATCCAGTGGATGTGTGAAAATTAATAAGAATACGCTAAATAAAGTAAAAGTATTTTCTTAGTAATTCTTTAATGATAAGAGCAACAATACTACAAATGTTACGACTAATAATAATAATAATAATAACGAAGTGTCATGCAGAAGTGTCTCTTTCTTTTATGATTCGGTATTTTCTTCCTTTCACTGCAGATTGGGGGGCATAGCCAAGAAAGACAATAACACGCCAACAGATGCACTTATCATATCCAAAGATCCATGTAGGAAGTAAGTCAACAAAGGGAGGAAGTGTTATAAAAAATGTAAAAACCTTATAATGTAAAGTGAAATCTTCTAATGAGTATAGATGTAATAACCTTTTATCATCTGGAGAAAAACAAAACGAAGTGCTTTTTTTTCTTATGTTTGCTTGTTTGTTTGTTTTCCCTTTCTTTTCCAAAGCCTTCAAAAACGTCGGCATGTTCCGGATAATGAAAAGCTGAGACTGGAAGCTCCTTCTCCTTGCTTTTAATAAAAGCTGTTTTTGGTAAACTGCTTGTTCAGTCGTAGTCGTCCCCTGTAGAATCATGTTGTCACCGGTGTCCTCTCCGTACATTCAAGGCGCATTTTACCCCCATACATGTGACTCGTCCTAGCACGAGCTCAGATGTCGTACTTTAAAACTTAAACCAGTGACACCCAAAATGAGATTGTAAACTACCTTATCCCTTGAAGATGACAACCCCCCCTCCCCCCTCGTCTTCGGCCTCAAACTAAAGCGCATCGCCCAAGCAACAATACAACAAACCAGAAAGATCCACGCTCTGAGACGGGTTTATGGTGCGAGGGTCGTCAGTGCCTGAGTTTTATTGTGCCTCATTTTCACCGTTTTTATTCCCGTAAACGCCGGATGTCTTATGTAACGTTACTCAACCCACCCTAAACTGTGTGAGCAGAACATCGTTTGAGGATGAATGGACCTGCTCGCTTGTCGGATATACGTTTGTTTTATATGCAGGCAGAGGTGTGTGTGTGTGTGTGTGTGTGTGTGTGTGTGTGTGTGTGTGTGTGTGTGTGTGTGTGTGTGTGTGTGTGTGTGTGTGTGTGTGTGTGTGTGTGTGTGTGTGTGTGTGACAGAGAGAGAGTGCATGCGTGCTTTTACGCATGCGCGTTACCGTGTGCAAACTATACCAGATATATCATATTCTGTCATTTCAATTGATTAACAGACAACTTTAAACTTATAGGCTTATTATACAATACAAAAAATGTAAAATGCTTGTAAAAAGTCTACATTAAAATACTTTTTATTTATGTTTTTTATATGCAGTTTATTAAAGTCATCTGTACGTCGTACACGCAGATGAACCCTACGCCTCTGCTTGCACCGACTTGTTTTTGAGATTTATTATCTGCAAGTTTAATTACAAAACACACACTGAGCAGAAATCAGGTCACAGTTGTGCGTAAATCCATCGTCACCCGGGAAAGAAGAAGAGCGCTAATTGGCTGGAGTCGAGCTTCCAGTCAACAGGACGGCACCTTCCTCTCCTCTGGTCCACAAACTGCTGGCCTCGGCCGACTCCAGGGGAATGGCGGAGAAGGAAAAGTCCCCTCTCGACACTTCTTCATCCCCTTGTGTTGGAGGAGAGCGTCGTGGCGTGAAACATGGCCGTGGACGCTCACGGCTTCCTCGCATTAATGTTTTGTAAACAACGAGGAGATAAGGGCGCGTTTGAAAGGCAAGTGTACTCCAAACATGCTTCTAAAAATAATAAATACTTCACAACAAATAATGTCCCAACGAGCGTCATCTTAACAACCTACACACAGGCAGAGACTGACATGTGGATTTTTAGTTTTTGGTTTAAAGGCAAACGTTAGAGGCAGAATATTAGATTTTCCATTGATTTATTGATTTGATCATGCTGATCAAATGGCCCATCCAGTACTGTGGGGCATGTGCAGGCTTGCTTTGACGCACGCTTGTTGGAGAAGCTGAACTGTGCATGGAGGCAACAAATGAACACTCCAACAATATAGTGTGCGTGCGCAATTGGCACAGACAAACACGACACGCCTCTAAGAGCGTCTCTTAATGGCTATAAATACGGAGCTTATACACGGACTACAGACCTAACGTGCGTGGCAGGTGCGCATTTGTGCAGAGAGGTCTAGGGCTCAGCTCTGGCCGGGAACAATGGGCCTGCATGCAGGATGTCGGAGGGACGGAGACAGATAAGGCCATGCAGAGGTGGATGGCGACGCAGGCCACCCTCATACGCTCTCATTTTATCATTTTATCCCCATGATCCTCTATATTAACAAATAACTAAATATATCAGGCTTATGGAATTAACCTGCAGTACATGTGGTATTTTCTCCCTTACATACCGTGCAAAAGTCTTAGACACCCATAGTTTTCTCACTAAAGTAAGAAAAATAATTACCCATGCAGATTAAACTCATTTTATGTTTACAAAGAGAGAGGGGTTCCTGTATTTTCTGTTTGTGTCTTAAAGAGAAGAATAACAAAATAAGAGCTGCTGTAAACGTTTAGTTGCATTAATGCATCGAATTAACCTAGGGTTTAGAAAGAGCTCTTTTAAACGTACTGGATATTCAAACAGGTCTACCTTGTTCAATCCTGTCTTGGCACTAAGGTTGTGTGCCGTATATTTACTTTACAGAAGAATTTACATTATTTAATATAATAATTGTGAGTTTTATATTTATAAAGCCGAAGAGTTGATCATAAAAACAAATAAAATGTTGGGTTTATTTTGTATTATTATTTTTATTAAATTTGTTGTTATTTTTTTCTTTTAAAAAAATAATCAGGATCTGGTTTATAATTAACAATAAAGTGGGATCAAATTGTATTCAAAAATAATAGCTAATTTTTATTTTTTTATCAGTTAATGGAAAAATGTAA